>NW_010330888.1:12952-26306 GCF_000700745.2 Antrostomus carolinensis
GGTCTTTGACCTTTGAAACACAAGTTTGAACTCAATTTTATCTTCATTTTTAGTGGGCATTAGGTCAAGAGCAAAACTAAGCAAGCATCTGGACACAACATAGAACATGAGAAAGCAATAGAGTTATCATTGCCATCTACCTTCACAGTGATGGAACAAAAGAAACACAGGAAGGGAGCTAAAGGTTAGGATTATTAGCTCTTTTCTGTGGAGAAGCCATCACTTCTCTGAATGAAAAAATAACTTTCAGTCCCATAGTATTACATTTCACCAACCATTGCATGAGATTTGACTTCCAATGACAGAGCTCAGGTGTCAAAATTCTTTAACATTTTAAATTCCACCATTTCCTTAGCTACTGAGGTTTTGGGGGACTTCCCGCCTCCAAATATATACTGTACATAATACACAAATTTAGAATTTAGGTTGACATTTAATAGAATATAATTTGGAAATCAAAACCTTAAAAAAAAACCCCTTCATTTTTTTTTTTTTTGGTGGGGGGGGAGTTTAACTGAGGAAAGTTTCAGCAGAAAGGTAAACTTCACATTTTGTTTTGATGCCTTTCAGAACTTCTGTTTAAGCTTTTTGCTTTCACAACGTATCCTTGTCTTGTCATATTGCCTGGTCCACCACACTTATCTGCCTTCTATTTTCCATTGTCCTTTAGTGCCTCTTCCTGTTCCACTGTGGTGAACATGGCTTAAATGCAGTTTCTCATTGTATAATGCCGATTTTTTTTCAAGCAGGGATAGAGAAATTCTTGCTTAATTCAGAGCATCATCTAGAGTTAGATATTTGAATGGTTTATGAGGGCTTGGGCCTTTCTTTATTCTGAAGGATATGATGTTTGCTGTTATCTTCATCATTCTGCTGGCGTCTATACTCTTTTCCTCATTTCTTCTTTCTCATGCACATTGAAAGCATTGGAAGAATAATGTCAGAAATTAAAAAATGAAGAAAATATTAACTGGTCTATTCATAAATATATGTATAGACAGTAATGCCTAGAATGAAAAATGAAGGTAAGAACATATTTTTTGTAAAGATTAATGGATCTTTAAGTAGAATACCTCTTTAAGACAAGCACTAGAGCAACTATTAAAAATGTTAATGTTCTGCGTGTGAGGTTCAGCTGAAGGCTAGATCAGCTATACAGCTAAAGTGTTTTTATTATCACTAAAGGACTATGCATTCAGATTTATTTTTTTTTTTAAATTGGTGGAATTATATTTTAAATAGAACTTTGCAGAGAGAAAGATTATTCAGGCCTATACCCAGCCTGTAAAGATGTTCCAACCTATACCCACTTGGCTAACTTCCAGTTTATACCTCCCCTCCCACTCTGCAGCTTTCCAGTTTTACCTAATCATGACAGAATAAGAATAAAGGAGAGTGAAATATTTACTTTTTTAGATAAAATAATTTCAAAGATATACAGATTTCATTATGAAAATAATTAAAACCAAGAAAATAATATATTTCACCTCATTCTGAGAAAAACATGTTAACTGTTACTATGGTTTAAATTGTGTGTGTGAAAGCTACACATCAAAAATTTATACCATCTAAGCCTCTCAGTTCACGTGATTTTTTCAAAAAATATTTCTTATAAAGTAATAGTCCCTGTTCCAGTGCCTAGTCAACCTCACAGTAAAGAAGTTCTTCCTTAAGTTCAGGTGGAACATTCTATGTTGCAGGCTATGCCTGTTGCCTCTCGTCCTATTATTGGGTGCCAATGAGAAGAGTCTAGACACTCTTGACATCCTCCAGGCACTCTCCCTTTAGATATTTATAAACACTGATCAGATCACCTCTGAGGTGTCTTTTCTCCAGGCTGAACAGGCCCAGCTCCTTTAGCCTTTCCTCATATGAAAGATCCTCCAGTCCTTTAATCATCTTAGTCACCCTTTGCTGGTCATGCCCCAGGAGTTCCATGTCCTTCCTGTACTAGGGAGCCCAGAGCTGCACACAGTACTCCAGGTGGAGCCTCAGCAGGGCTGAGTAGAAGGGGAGGATTACCTCTCTTGACCTGCTGGCAACACTCTTCCTAATACAACCCAGGATACTATTAGCCTTCCTGGCCACAAGAGCACACTGCTGGCTCATATTTTACTTGTTGTCCACCAGGACTCCCAGGTCCTTCCCCACAGGGCTGCTTTCCAGGAGGTCAGCCCCAACCTGTACTGGTGCATGGAGTTATTCCTTCCCATATGCAGGACCCTGCACTTTGCCTTGTGGAACTTTGTGAGGTTCCTCTCTGCCCATCTCTCCAGCTTGTCAAGGTCCCTCTGAATGGCAGCACAGCCATCTGGTGTATCCAACACTCCTCCCAGTTTAGTATCATCAGCAAACTTACTGAGGAGACACTCTGTTCCTTCATCTAAGTCATTGATGAACAGGCTGAACAACACTGGACCCAGTATTGACCCCTGGAGACCACCACATCAATCCAGCTTGATTCCACACCACCAATGACAACCCTCTGAGCTCTGCCATTCAGCCAGTTCTCAATCCACCTCACTGTCCAATCATCAAGTCCACACTTCTTGAGTTTGCCACAGGGAATAAGTCATGGGAGACAGTATCAGAAGCCTCACTCAAGTCCAAGTATACAACATCCACTGCCCTCCCCTCATCTATCCAGCCAGTTGTCCTGTCATAGAAGGTAATCAGGTTAGTTGAGCATGATTTCCCTTTGCTGAATCCCTGCTGACTATCCCTGATGACCTTCTTACCTTTCACATGCTTAGAGATGGCCTCCGGGATGAGCTGTTCCATGACCTTTCCAGGGACTGAGGTAAGGCTGCCTGGCCTGTAGTTCCCTGGTTCCTCCTTCTTACCCTTCTTGAAGACAGGGGTGACATTTGCCTTCTTCCAGTCTTCAGGAACCTTTCCTGATTACCATGACCTCTCAAAGATGATCTAGAGTGGCCTAGCAATGATGTCAGCCAGTTTCCCCATCATACGTGGGTACATCCCATCAGGGCTCATGGGCTTATGGGTGTTAAGGTTGCATAGGCAATCCCAATACTCATTGACCAAGGGAAAGTCTTCCTCTTTCCAAACTCTCTCACTGGTCTCTTGGGATGGGGATTCCTGAGGGGTGGCCTTGGCAGTGAAGACTGAAGCAAAGAAGGCATTCAGTAACTCTGTCTTCTCCATCTCCTCTTTTACAAGGTACCCTGCCCCATTCAGTAGTGGCCCCACATTTTCCCTGACCTTCCTTTTGTTACTGGTGTATTTGAAGAAGCCCTTCTTGTCTCCAACCTCCCTTGCCAGATTTAGTTCCAACTGGGCCTTGGCCTTCCTCGTCACATTTCTGCATGCTCTGGTGATGTTCTTATATTCTTCTCAAGTGGTCTGTCCTTGCTTCCACCTCTTGTACACCTCCTGCTTATGTTTGAGTTTTGTTCATCCATGCTGGTCTTCTCCTCCCTTTGCTTGACTTCTTGCACACAGGGATGCATTGTTCTTGAGCCTGCAGGGGGTGATGTTTGAATATTAACCCGCTCTCTTGCACCCCTCTTCCTTCAAAGGTCTGATCCCATGGGATTCTTCCAAGAAGGCCCCTGAAGAGGCCAAAGTTAGCTTGCCTGAAGTTCAGGGGTGTGGTCTTCCTCACTGCCCTGTTTCCTCCTAGCTGGATCCTGAACTCCACAATCTCATGGCCACTACAGCCAAGGCTGCCCCCAACCTTCACATCCCCAACTACTCCTTCATTATTTGATAGGACAAGGTCCATCAACACTCCTTTCTTTGTTGGCTCTTCAGGCATTTGTGAGAAAAAGTTATCATCAATGCTTTCAAGGAACCTCCCTGATTGCATTTGAATTGCAGAGTTACTCCTCCAGCAAACGTCAGGGTAGCTGAAGTCACCCACGTGCACCAGGGCCTGTGATTGTGAGGCTACTTTCAGCTGACTGTAAAAGGCCTCATCCACTTCCTCCTCCTGATCAGGCAGCCTGTAGCAAACACCCACTACTGTGTCACCCATGTTAGTCTGACCTTTAATCCTTACTCATAAGTCTTCAGCCCTCTCACCATTCACCCCAAGGAGCAGCTCGATATGTACCAGGTGTTCTCCTACATAAAGGCGCGACTCCACCACCTTACCTTCCTGGTCTGTCTCTCCTAAAAAGCTTGTAGCCATTTATGGCAATGTTCCAGTTGTGCGAGCTTAAACTAGACTATTAGCAATTTCAGAAGGCCATGACCATGAAGAAGCACCAAATTTTTTCTAATCTTTTCCTACCATTAAGAAAGGCAGATGGCAGTAAATTTTGAAACCATGCATAAAACCATGTCTCTCCTTGTCCTTTGTTTCCACCACTCACTTATTCTATACTAGGCTGCTACATGGTCATAAACTGCATTTTTCCAAAAAAGAGAAAGTTTTCCTCTATTTTTATTAACTTTGAAAATCTGATGACTGAAAATGTATTAAGGGGAAAGCCTCCAGGCAAGGTGAAATAAATTGTGAATTGTCTCCCAAGATAACTATGTTTTCCCAAATGGACGTCTACAAACCTTATTACACTATAAAAAAGGCTTTCACAGTGGGAGGAAATGTTCTCTTTAAAGGTCTGATTACACTATACAGCACTCAAGGAGTGAATGAAAGACATTATGAATGGCACACAATATTGTGAATGGCTTTCAGTATTTATAATTTTCACTGATGCTGATTATTACTGAAATTCACAAACTGTGTTACCCCAAGTCATTTTCTTTTCAGAGCAAGATGGAAGGGCTACCATATATAGTCAAAACTCAGAAGCCACCTCCTGGCTCTTATTTGAATTGCTGCATTTCTAGTTATCACCTAGGAAATGATAAAAATTGTAGTCCATCCCATCATATTAAATAACAAAATATTCTGCAATTCAATCAGAGTCTTCAACTGCTAACACAATTTACTTTTGGAAGCAACTTGGGACAGTATCCCTACAACTCAATCCCTACAACAATTATATATATTCCTCTAACTGATAAAAAAAGGTAGAGCCATTGTCTAGGTTTTACTGCCACTCTGACTTTACCTGCCACAAAACTATTTATTGCATTAGATACTAGTTTACTGGAAGTCACGTCTGTCTTCCTAGCACAGCACTATGCCATCAAGAACATTAGGTGAAAGTTAAGCAGAGGTGATAATCATGCTAGACAATGTAGAGCAGAAAGGATGCAGTGGTAATACACACGGTAGACTAATAGATCTGGAAATGGTGCCTGCTCTCAACATAGAAGTATTTTTATTCTGCTTCGTACAGCAGCTGGGAAGAGGGAGGGAGGGGGAGAGAGGTGAAAGAGGGGTGAACGTCCTTGTGGCCTCCCTCTTGTATGTTTTGGTTCACATTGCAAAGTGTTCTGGGAAAGCATGAAGCATTTAGGATGAAAAAACAACAAGCCATACTCAAGGATACATCTAATATGCTCCAACTGCTAATGGTTAACCAGTCCTCAGTACTGGACAAGAATAAGCTAGCAGAAAAAACTCATAGTGTGCATATTGAGTTGCCCCACACTCACATTTCTGGGCTTTTTGGGTTACATTACTTCAATAACATATTAACTAAAATTTAGATGAGGAAGTAGTAGTCTCTACCTAAGGGGTTCCTTGTGGTAATACAGTTTTTAGAAGAGATAGAATTTCCAGGCACTCAAAATCTTTTAGGAAAAAATGGCAGAATAATCTGGAGAAGAAAAGAGAGGGAGGGAATCATATTGCTCTGGTTTGTCTGCCATGCTGTCAGCAGGTTACAGCATTTTTTCCTCCTATGCTTGAGTCATATAATAATTCAGATATTTTAAATTACTGTCAATGACACCATGAACATATTTTCATTGTATCTATATAAGAAAATATAATTACCTCCTCTCCATCTATAGCAACTCTTCTTGAATCATATTATTTTGTGGTTGTTAATGTAATATTATAAATATAAGAATACATTGCTTATTATTTTTGCTTTCATTTAAAAGCTGCTGAAAATTCTACTTAAGAGATATTTATATTGATTTTCATTGTAAGTTTCCTGATACTAATTTTTTTTTTTTACTGGTCCAAGCCCTGCAATTTTTTGAGAAAACTATATTGGAATGAAAGTACACATCACATACCTTAATTAAATTAATAAGTGTCTTTAATCAATAGATTTGACAACTAAACAAATATTGCAGCAATGCCATTACCCATTAAAATACATTTATTTAAATATTTGGTTACTGTTTAACATGGTTCATTATGTGCTTTAGCAATATTGTATAATGTGCATAATAATGCTACAATATAGACTTGGAGCATTGTATCCAGTATTAAAATTTCAATGACCCTTAGGCAAAGAGGAGCGTGAGATGATATAGTGCTTTTGGATCTCAACTGCAATTTGGAAGCTTAAGGATAATTAATGAGGGACTTAGAGGAACATATTGTGAACAAACAAGTAAGCACTGGGTAAATAACAAAGCCCATGTGATATGCCTTAGGTTAGGCTTTGCCCTCTAGTGTATAATTAAGTAATCTTTATGGAATTATAGTGGAAGGCATTGCCAGAGCTTTTTTGTTCAATACAAAGTAATTTAAGACTGATGTACAAAAATATTCGTCAGACCTCCAAATATTTTTTTGCAAACCCATGTATTAGTGTATGTTACATGTGATGTATACTAAAGGTATAGTATTTCTAATTTCTTCTAGTTTTCTGAAATATTTTATTTTAAAGAGCTGACAGAGTCAAATGCTTTTTTAAGTAGTCAAAATATGAAAAACTTTACTGAGTGATTAAATGTTTATTTGAGAAATCTACTGGCAACATTTTACTTGTACCCTTCTACATATAGAACAATGGAGGACCTAAAAAAAAAATACCAAACTTCTTACTATCACAGCAGATCACTGATAGGGGAGATTTAAACTACTTCATGTTTTAATTGCAAAATTAACTTGCATGAATGTTACTTCCAGCCTAGAACTTTTGGAAGAAGTGAATGAGTGAAAGAAAGATACTTGTTTGAGATGGCCTTCCCAGTTTTAAACTAAAAACTGTGCCTAGTCTTGTTGCAATATACTTTACTGTTTTGGTGGTTTAATTTTCTTTCTGTTAGGCTGGAGATTTGGGAGGAAAGTGTTACCAACCATTAACAATTTAATGTAAAAAAAACAAATAAAAAATCTCTAAATAAGCTTTTGTATTTTTTGAAAATTCTCTAGTCATCCCTATTTTGGAGCACACAGTTAACTGCTACAAAGGTTGCTAGCTTCATTATAGTGCCATGCTACTTCTGCTCTTCTGCCCAGCTTGAGTGGAAGCCAGTCCAGTTCCACTCTAAGAGGACTTTTTAACACAGTGTAGTGGCATGGACCTTTCTGACAGGGGCTGCATGAATGTAGATTCAGAATAGAGGGTTATTTTTCAAATTATCTGAAAACTCTCAAAAGACAGATTTGTTGACCTAAGTGGATCCACAACATTAACTTATAACTCTGTTATTCTTCTGGTTCCTTGTCTACCTATCATCCACACTCCACTTAATTTCCTCTGGAACAACCAAACTTGTCCTGTTTGGGTTGAAACCTGCACTTGTCTGTCAAGAGAGTTTCTTCCAAAGCCTGCTATAGAAAATGGTTTGAATAGGATAGAGATTAAGTTTGTTCTATGCAGAACAAGGTAATTTATTTAGGTGGCTGAGAAACACCTATCTTATTATTTGAACCTTGGGCTAGTTAAAAATAAATGGTCAAACAAATCCAAAATCTCTTATTTTGCATTAGAAGTGAATATAAAGGTAAATTGAATGCAAAAGATTAGCTGGTCAATAGGCCCTACCTGTCAATACTTATGCACCTTCTCACAAGGCCTGCGAGATACATAATAATGCCATGTTTACAGAAAGGCAATACTGACCTCCCATGTCTATTGTGGTGAATAAAGATCTCAACCATGCAGAGACAATGCTGAACTTGGAACAGAAATTTGTAAGCTTATTGCTGTTTCTGTTCAAAAATTTGAGTTACAAAAGAAAATACTGAAATTTAGCTGTAAACTTGTGTATCAGAAAGACAATAATTCACTGTGTATATTATGACAGCAGGGCACTGGAATACAGCAATAACTGAAAACTGATGGACCCTCTTCAGGATGCTGCTACAATAATGTAAAATTAATGCTATTGAAAAGCTGGAGTACAGCCTCTTTACAATACTTCATCATTGCTTTCTAAAATGAGAGGCCAGGCCAGAACCATAAAGGACCTATTGGTTGTCAGATGCCCAACATAAATCTCTATAATGTGAACAGGAGTTAGAGGCACCCTCATGAGTGGTCAAACATATTGAGAAGCCAATCACAGAAGCGAGTCTTGCAAGCCTTCCTTTGCACAGACCTTTCCTGTTTACACAAATGCATGTGTAAATAAGGGCTTGTGACAGAACCAAACCATTCACCGCATCTATATAAATTTCTTCTCTTCCATACTACTTTAGTAGTTATTTGAAAAACAGAAAGCCATGCTCCCACAGGTAGTGTTTCTTTTGTAATAATGCTTTGGACATAAATATCTTATCTACGAGCCAACAGCAAGAGAAACTTTTCATTCAGAATACATAGTTGCTTAACTGGATTTTATGAAATGAGGAACAGTTGGCTATCATACATGTCTGTCTGTCAAGACTTCTATTCTGCTCCTGAAAAGTTTTTCGTTTGGTTGGTTTGGTTTGGTTTTGCATTACACAGTAAAATTTTACTTACTCAGAACATTAACTATAATTGATATTTATTAAAACTGCGGTTTTTATTAATACACCAGTTAGAAGGTATTAGTCACTGAATTATTGACCATTCCATGCTCAATAGTTTATTTTCTCCATTTTGTGTTCAAAATTATCTGTGAATAGGAAGGAACCCTAAGTCCTATAAGTGTAAATAAGGGAAAACTGGAGGTTAATTTTTATATCCTTTCTGATCTGCTTACACAAGTCAACTTATTGCAGTTTGGCTCTTGAGAGGCAGGCTCTTATGGAGTAAAATATTTTAAATCTGTTTAAATATGGAACATATTTGCTATCTTAATTAATAGTAAACTTTAACGCCAAACTTGAGATCCAGTCTTGAGATCCAAATCTCTTCTTCCACCCAGAGTGAAAAAATGTCTAACGCTGTTCAGCTCCTTTTATTGATAAAATAGAAGGTTAACTATCACATATGTTTCTCATTATAGAAAAGAATAAAAATGTTAATGAAATTTCAGTTATATTTGGGTTTAAATTCATGCAAAGTTCAAATCGATTTAATTATCTTCATCTGACTATTCGGCATGATCCAATGACAAAAATCTTTTTGTTTTGTGGTTCTCTCGCCTTTCTCAATTGCCATCGGTTTTTTGTCTGCTGTTCCAACATGTGCTGCAGTATAAAATAGTAAATACATCACTTTAAATGAAAAAAAAACTTGGTGATAGAGTCCCATAAATAAGACATTAGTCCTGCTATTTCGACTTCCTAAGTAGTGTTTTCTTCTGAATCTTCAAATTTTTCATTGATTTTGAGAAACAGAACTGAACTTTTCATCTATACTATCTTTATTCTTTCAAAAAAAACTATGCCAACTAAATTAATTCTAAAATCATGTGATATTGATAGATTAAACAAAACATGGGGAATGGTGGTTTTCTAATGCAAGATAACTAGAACACGCATTTTAGCAATTACAGAACAAAAACATATTAATTAAAAATATATAATTCTTCTTTAGAATTGGAGATTTGAATTCCAAGTGGTAGAAACCTTATTGCAGCAAAATAATTTTTGTTAAGCAGATACATTCTCCTTCCAGTTGAATGTTGGTTTTGTTGGGTTTTTTTTTCCTCTTCGTGAACGTTTAAAACTATATTGCAGCAGGCTGAATGCCAAGCCTAAGTTGCCTCATTTTTCAAACCAGCATTATTGTCTATTGGTTAGTTTACATTCTACTTTCTGGGAGATGGTCTGGTTTTTGTGTTTTAAAAAACGTCAGTTTGATGGGGAAGGTGTCAGACTATTGAATACAAAATGGATGTACTGTGCCTAAGGAAAACCTGAATAAAACAGGTCAGAAGCTGTCTGAAAAAAAAAAAAAAAAAAAAACCTATTTAAATTTATGTACTCCTCATAAATTTACATGTCAGGAACAATTCACAATATAAATTCAAATATCCATGGTTCTGAAAAGGCATCATTTAGTGAAAAAATACATACGTTTCTTGTGAAGGATTCTACATGAGCCCAAGGTTTATACCAAGCATTTCTGTGACCAGAGGTTTCAAAACTGTTAGAAAGTCTAATAATTTCTTATATTTGTTCATATTTAAACCCAGAGTTTACCAAGATGAATGCCACGTGTGACAGGAATGAGCTTGCATTTGACATTGGCATTTCTTTTGGATCCAGAATTAACTGCAGCACTTATCTAGTGTTTTTTGTAGTGTGAGGTTACCCACAGTTCAAGAAGGACACCTTTCGGGGACATAAAGTGTTTCCTGATGTAGACCAGTGAGCAGCACAGGCTGCTTTTGGTCACCCTAAGGAACTCAACAATAACAGGACTCTGCTTCTTCCTACTTGACCTTTAGAACATACCTCAAAGCATCTTAAGCTTTTCGTAAGCCTGAATTTTTGTGACAAAGAGTCACAAATAGCACATATTTTCCCAACACGCTATAATCTCCATCAGGGTCTAAAGCACTACATCTACAGTAAAGCAAAAACCAGTTGAATAGATAAGTAATCTGGACCTGTTTCATTCTGGATTGATTAAATACTTGATTTCAACAGTACTCAACAAAGACTTCAGTTTGTAGCTCCTGAATTTTATTTGTTTCAAATTACTTCTCTTTTTGAAAAGAAAGGTGGAAGAGCCCTCAAAAGATTGAATTTAGAATTATGAAGCTAAGATGGAGCCAACTACTTGCAATGCTAGTTACTCTAGAGCCATGTTTTTGATCTCAGTGTCTGTTACCAATCTAAAATTCTCTAATTTTCTCTCAGAAAATACTTGACCAGAAACATTAAAAAGTATACTTTCTGTATGCTTTCCAGCAATTCACTTCAGTCACAGAAAATGAAGACAAAAGAGACACAACCACATCTTAAGCAGATTCTGTTTTTATTCACATGAATATTAATTGTGGAAATGTAAGGTGTTTGGCCAACTCTCATTGAGTTTCTTCTGGTCATTCACTATTCTTCTTCTGGTACCAACAAAAACTATAAAACAAACAAAAGAAAAAATCATGCAAATATGAAGAAAAAAAAAATCAGCCAAAGTCACTTCAGCCATTAAATACTTCTTTTTGTACATGGGCTATGGAAACACTGAAAATATAGGAAGATTGAGTTCTTCTGCAGGAAGAGAAGGAAAGAGAAAAACAAAACAGAAAAGGCTTTGATTACTTTTTTGTATAATACATGCATAAACCAAATTTTTTCTTGTACTACTTGCTGTTTTTTCTTACTATGAGAACAGTTAAGAGATTAACATAAAGTACTGCATGCAAAGATGTTTTACTCAGATAACAAAATATCTATATTTAGCATTGCTCATGATCCTCAGAAGGAAAAACTTATGATTGTATTTCATAGGAAAAAAAAAACAACAACCTTCATCTTGATTGCCTTGTCTTATGCACAATATTAAAAAGAAATAAGACAGGTTGTTATGTTAGAACCAATTTTTACAGAAATAGAATCCAAGAAGGAGGTCAGCTAACTGAATATTCTTTTCTTTCAAATGAGTACTCAGAGTTTTGGAGCTGAAATTTTTCACATGTCTTTTGGTGTTATTTAGTTTTTATCTGAAAAACATACTATCTATCCTATGTCACTTACTAAAATAAATAATTTGAGAATTTAAAAGAATAAATTCCTAATTAAAAAGAGATTACCAGAGATATCTCCTTGAACAGCTTCTTGTAAAAGCAAGTTATTAATCAACCATAGCAAGATTATTGAATATGACAATAGTAATTTTAAAAATGTCTCTATATTTGAGATAGCTTATTGGATTTAATTCCTTTTGGGCATAACATTGTAAAGTTAATTGCAAACTGAAATATCATGTAAATGGTTTAGAATAAATCTATTCTCTGTGGATTTCCCTCTTCTTGAGTATAAGTTGTAAGTTTTCCATCACTGCAACAAGATTAAAATGCATCCCACTTGAATTCATTGGTGATCCTTTTCTCAGATAAATTTACTTTTTATTTTTAACATAATGTGAAAAGATGCAATTAATAGTTTAAAATATACTGTATGAGAGCAGTATACTAAACCAACCAGTGATTCTCTTGATTCACTATATATTCAAATAAAATCTGTGAAAGAACACAAAAGACCAATACCAACCATAACATCTAAACATTCATCCTTATTCTCAAGTCAATTTAAAAAGTAGTTAAGAAAACATTAGAAGGGCCTTTTGACTGATTAAGCATAACAGAACAACATTACAATTTACTTTAAAAAATTACCTTCATTTAAAGTTTGTAGTTGATTAACTAGCCACCTATAAAAAAGGCATTTTTAATGAGTTCTGCCCATTAGCAAAATGTTTGTGAGGTATTCAATGATTTTTATTTCCCCCTACAACTGAAAGAGAAAACTTACTTTTCATCTCTTAGAATACATTTATGTTTAGATAATATTTATTTAGGTAATAAATACCAAACTAACATAATTAAAAATGTGCGATGTAGCTGTAAAATAGTTCCTTTGGGAGCCTGTGCTGAGCCTCATACTGGCTATAGAAGTCACAGCTCAGTGCACTGCTGAAACATTATTGTGCTTTTTATACCAGTTTTGTATGTTGACAGGCACTGACCTGTCCTAAGCAAACTTCTTTTGTGGCTAATTTGTCTGTTAAGTCCCTGTATGGACTTTTCAAATTCTCTCTTTAAGAGCTGGATTGACATAACTATGCAGGAAAAATTTAGTAAATTCTGAATGAGTGACCTTCAGTAACAGATTTTCTGTAATAATTCTGATACCTACTTCAAGAAAATGAAGTGTAAATTATTTTTTTTCCCATAATTAAAAAACAAATGGCAACTCTAAACCAAAGTGAAATTGATGTAGCTACTTGATTATAATGTAACTTTTCTTGCTTTTATAATGTCATTAAGTTAGCTTTAGCTCTTTTTGATGTCAGTAAAGTGTTGTATGAAAGTCAGTAAAATAGTTAACTGAAGGAGAAAGGAGAGTTTCTTCTTTTCACTTAGTGTACACTATCTTATTATGTGAATAATCAAAATCACATGCTAAAGCTAATCAATATTAACTGCCAAATGCTACTTTTTCATAGAATCATAGAATCATAGAATG
>NW_010330889.1:0-15768 GCF_000700745.2 Antrostomus carolinensis
AAAAAAAAAAAAGGCAACTCTTCTTCCACCATATTTGTAACTTTCTATATTTCTGACATCTTTTTCATTGTCCTTATCTGGGTCTAAAACTCTTAAACTTGATATAGAGTTCACAGACAGGAACAAAGATTCTAACCTGGAAGTGTGTACTCAGTGGCGAAATACGGGAAATAAAAATTAAATTATACCTGTAAAGACGTTCTTCCAGCCAGTGGGGGGAAATACGTGAATTAATCAGTCTTGCTGGCTATCTTTGAAAAGCCCACAAAATTTAAAAGAAAATAAAATTATTTTCAACATAATTTCTATCTTTATGTACTTAAAGGAATTGTGAGAGGAATAAAGCCAAATATTACTTAACCATAAGAAGAAAGATGACAGCTAAACTCTGAGGAACTTATTTAACATTCAGACTCTTTTAATTATAAAAGCATTTGATTTATTTATATTTTTGCTCAGAAAGGAGAAAGATGGCAGAGGGAGATAGAAGTGGGAGATAAAAAAAAAAAAGTCATCTTGTTTGGATGAATCTTTGAAAGTTCATAGGCTGATTTGTGGAAGACAGCAGAAAACATTACTTCAGGTATAAAATGTAAAGCATATTGTGTGCCCTTCAGTTTACTGTAGTAGAAAATACAACAGCGACGATGTGTTTTGGGATAAAATTTTATACTATCTGCTCTGAGTGCAGGCAATACAAATGGAAATATTAAAATGTAATAATGCCTCTATTGAAAAGTCAGATGAGAGAAAACCTGTCTGGTGCTATTTTGTTCTCAGGTCTTTCTGTGGTCTGACATTTCTAGCCAGACTAGCAGGAAGCAGCTTCAAAGCACTGGGAGCTACACTAACAAAGGTTGCTCTCCTGTAGAGCTGAGCCATCAGGACAAGCTTCTTAACATTTCTGGCATGAAACAGAGAACTTTGCTAAGCCTAGGCAAAGAAGAAGCTGACACCACACAGGCTTCCTTTAAACAGTTTTGAAATATGCTGTGCTCTCTTTCACACTGTAAACAATACACTTACATCTTTGATTTTAACACCTCTGACACTCCAGGCATGGTTGAAACATCCCCACCTCTGATAACGGGTTTCACACCTCACCTCAGCACCTCTTGTTTCCTCTTTCCTGTCCCCTCCATACTCAGGAGCCTTTCAAATTCTGCTTTCAAACTATCATGAAAATTTTGCATGTGTTAGACCTGGCCAGAAGAGCAAATGCATCTTTGTGAACACTGTGATAAAAAGATACCTAGCAGTTTCACTCTACTGTGATTTCATTCAACTCACAGCAAAAGGCATGCTATAGAGTGGATGCTGGGTCTGATACAATCACTTTGAACATGCAATGGATAGATAAAATATAGATCCAGAAACAGACAGAGATTGCATGGCAGGATCACCTCACTCAGAAGAAGTTCACATCAGTATGGAGAGAGCACAGCCCCTGTTTTTCACATCTCACTTCTCCAAGTGTAGGGTGTGAAAAGATTTAAAGGAGTCTCTTTGTATTTGGCTGATACCCAGAAGTAATTTCAGTACGTTAGGACTGTTAGTAGTTAGGCTAACCTAACCTCACAGACAGCATTCCAGTAACAGAAGAGCTTTACATGATCTTTGTGAATCCCCCCTGATTGGTGAAATGTGCTTTTCAAAGACAAAACCCAATCTGGTCCTACAAAGACTGGTCTTTTTGCATGACTCCAGCACTGTAGCTCTTATGTACATTAACACAAACATTTCTGAAGTATGAGCCTTTTAGAAATGAATGGGGAAGTGCATTTTAGTTCCATTCCTAGGTTTGGATCTTTCTCTTCTTCTGCAAAAATAACTCCAGTGAATTACATGAAAAAGCTGTCCGTTACATGCCAAGAAATAGAGTTCAAACTGTTTGCTTCATGAAGCTAAGAGTATTAACACAACAGCATTTTCATATCACTTGCAAATAAGACAGAATTACGCAATTTTGAGATTTAAAGTAGATCTGTAATAAGATAATAAATTTGCTTCCCATAGAAATTATTCTAGGGATTTTGGAGCAAGAACTGAATATGAAGTTGGAGGGGTTTTTTTTTCACTAATACAGTATTCTGCATCCCTCCTTATTATCAGATGTGTATTTTGTAAAAATTTCTCTCTCCAGACAGTGTGATATTCGAAGACTCTTTTAAGATGATTTGTTGTCAGATTTTTAAATAAAGATGTACAGAGAAAACACTTTTTGAAAACAATGCACTATAAATTTAAAATCAATGTTTTCCTTGATTGCCTGTCTACCCAGGAGAAACGTTCTAGTTAATTTACAGGCTATTAGGATCAAAACAAACTGGATGAGATTCAGGGAGTCATATGAAATGGTAAGTCAGAATAGAAAATGCTTATGACCTAAAATCTATTCAATTGTTTAAAAGAAAAAAGAAAAAAAAAGTAATCTAGATAGATTTGTAACATGCAGTTGTTTGTGTTTTTTGAAGGGAAAGCTCAAAACTAGAAATGTAAGCTTCCGTAAGAGAGCTCTTTGGTTTATTAAACTAACAGTGCAATTCTACATATGTTTGAAGGCCAAGAATAGGAACTGAAAACTTGGGCACTAATTCAGCAAGGTTCTTAAGAATAAGCTCAATTTTAAAATTGTTCTAATCAAACACAACGTTCCTGGTGCTATTTCCTGATTTTAGAAAGCAAATTTAGCACTAATGAAAAGATGCCAGAATGAAACAAGTGAAGGCTGTCATCTCTTTCTGTGCAGAAAAAATGACATGGGGAGTAGCAAGGCAGGCTTTTTTAAGTCTTTCCTGCCCACCCCATCCTCATCACCCCTACCCCCATATGTTTAAACTTGATTTTATTCCTGATGCAGTCCTTGAGATGCTTAGCAACAATTTTAGTTAGTACCAACAATGGTAATGCTATATTGACACCAATTCAAACTAATAATGTAAAAGGCAGTTTGTAGCTCTAGCCAGTCCTGTTAACTAGTCAGTTCCCTTAACAGTTCAGCATGGTTTTTTTCCTCTTTTTGTCACAAATTCGCTGCTTGAACTTGTTGTCCATGGTTCCTGCATTAGCAACACCTCAGCATGATGTCTGCTACCTTTTCTCTCACTCAGAACATGTCAGGACATTTGCCCGAGTGACAGGTTTAATTATGAATAGCTGGAGCATGATAGGATCAAGGGCACAAAGGTGACAAAGAGAAATGAGATTTTGGGTGGATTATTGGAGGCCTTCAGTATCCTGAGGTGTTAGGCAGTGAAACAAAGGTTTCCCTGGTAGAAATTTTTTGAAAGAGGCTTTCTGGTTTCTTAAAGAGGGAACTGTTTTAATAAAAAATTAGTAGTTTAACTGAAAAACAAACTTTTATTCCCCCACAATTCCCTGTTCCTGGCATTGATAAATTTCTCATCAGTACCAAGTATCACTGTCTCTAATGCAACATTGAAAAGTCTTCTTTGTGTTATAATATGGATAAGAACCTTATCCATATTATAACCACATATTATCCATATTATAGCCACTTTATCTTATCCAGTGGGTGTCAGTTTCAGTTGTTTTTTCCAGGGCATGTTTTCTTCAGTGTCCTGCTGTGGTGAACAAGAAGTCTCCAACTTCCAGCAATATCTTACTAGATTTCCATTGAGACATCCTTTGCATTGTCATACACCAACAGGACAGAACTGAGATTCACCTTATACTTCTCGCATGGGACACAGGGAGGTTGCCCTGATGTACAGTCTCTAACCCAAAACACTGCAGAATTTCTGTAGTCTCCTGAGAAACCTGTTCCCACGAGAAGGATTCAGGGATGGGTGGGGAGAGGAATAAGAGACAGACCCTGCTGTTGTCTCCCAACTTTCTGTCTCTGACCATGGTTGGAAGATGTATAGGGAAGAACATGGCATCAGAGCAACGAGAGAGTAGTTCTTCCTGGATATTTTCCGTGTTTGGAGCAATGAGTAGTTATAGGATTTAGATTAATTCGTATGACTTTTGAATGTGCTAATAATTTCTTTTTTTCCCATGACATTCTAGAGAAATAAGTTCCAAAATTGACAATGTACCATTTGAAAAAGGACTTTCTTTTGTTTAAGTTTGGAGAGAGGTCAGAGCAACTCTAGCTCTTCTGCTTTGAGTGTCATATCTCCCTTCAACATTTTACACCATGGCACTGTGATATTTTCCAAGCATTCTGTTTGATCACATTTTTTTTTTCCCTGAACTTATCTTTATGTGGATATTTATGTATTTGGTTTTCTCTGTGTATATTACCTTGCACTTGTTAACACTGACTTTCATTTCTCATTTCAAGTCCCTGTAACTCAGTGTCATAGATTGTCCAGCAAAACTTTGGGCAGATTCAGTTTTTACTATGACAACTAATTTTGTGTCAGCAGCAAATTTTATTATCTCACTGATTTCCCCTTCCTTTAGTTAATTTATGAATTACGTGGAATACCAGAAGCTCTAGAATAGTTTATTGAGTGAAAATATCAATGGTAAACCCTTTATTTACCTTTGCAGTAGATTTTCAGAAATTCAGGAATTGAATTTAAATTCAACAATGCTGTATCTACCAGGGCCCTTTTATCCCTTGCTTTTTGACTGCTCAAAAGGATCTAACAGATCTGTGACGCATGACAAATGTAATTTTTTTCATAATGCTTTGTACTTACACGTAGGAAACTATTCCAGTCTACCAGTTTTCCTACTGCAGAAATTTTCTGAAAGCTCTTAAAGATTGGCTTAACATTCTCTGTCTTCTGATGCAAAAAACTTATTTTAGAAGTTAGATATATGCTTTAGTAAATAATTTTAGCAGTTATTATTAATTGTATAAGCTTGTTTTATTTATATCTTCTACCAATCTTTCATTTTGTAAAAAGTTCTCAGACTTGCACCTGAATGCAGGAACCTTTTTTAAACCTCTCCACCATGAAAACTGGGGCATAACTACATTATTTTTTTTCACAATTTTTCTTTTTTTCCATTTACACCTGGATAATGTTCTATCCTGATTGACTCTCTGTTTGGCTACCTGTTTTGACACATTTTGATAATTGCCGATTATGAGTTTTTCTGCCTTTATCAAGTTTCTTATCTAGGACGTTGCTGACCTACCTCATTGCCATTCTTTGTGTCATGTGTTGCTTTCTGTTCTTTTTTGCATTCCTCATTTGGACAACAGAGGGAACACAAATACTTATTTTTCCTCTGAACTATCAACCATTTTCTGGTAGTATGGTGGAGGGAGTACACAGGCTTCTTAGAATAAATCTCTTCATAGAAAAAGGAGGGATGATTGGGAGATGGAGTTTCTTTGAAGGAAAAGTAGTTTCCATGTGGACAACTGCCACCCCTGAAATAGTACAACTCCACTCCATTCCCAGCACTGCAACACATTGGGAAATATAGTTTGTTTTAAACAGTAAGTTTAACATTTGAGTAGAGATATTAAATACTGCATGAAATATGAGTGGCTGAGTGACATTTGCCTAAAATGTCACCTTCTAAAACTCCTGGATTAGAACTGAATCTTAAAGAGAGTGTGCAAAACTGTCCATTATACTGACAGTCACATTGGTTATTAATTTTTATAGTTTTTTCATTAAAACTTTTTTTTTGTGTGTGTGTGTATGATATTTTGGGGGGATGTATGAATTAGTCACGCGATAGTAGTCACTGAAAAAACTTCAGCTGGGCACAGCAGCATTACAGAGTCACAGAATCACAGGATGGTATCGCTGGCCACCACTGAAAGAGTCTGGCCCCGTGTTCTTGACAGCTGCCCTGTAGACATTAGAAGGAACAGACCTAAACAGTGGGGGGAAAAGCTTCCTCCTCACTCCTTAGACTCACCACAGCGGACACTACATGGCTATGGTCCAATGTGGACATGGTGTTTTCAGTTTACTTTTTGTTGCTGAATCTTCCCCTTTTCAGTTTAATTTATTTTACTTTTCTTACTTGTACTTATCCACAAATATCAAGACCAGAGACCAAAGTCTTGTGATAAACAAATTCTGTCTTCTACATCCAGTGCTTGATGAAATTTCACTCTTTTCTTAGCTTTCAACATCATGTAATCTGTATCTAATAAAATGCCAGCATAACACTTCATATTCCTAAAAAAATTATAAGCACTTTACTCAATTTACAAAATATATTTATACCTAGCTGTATGTGAAAAAATATTATCCTAACCAAAGAAACTTGAGGTGATCAGAGCAGCATGGTCTACAATGCATCAAGGTAAATCCAAGACCTTTACAAGAACTCCATGAGAAACAAGCAAGACAGTTAAAGCATTTATGAGAGATACACAAGCTCCTTCGGGTTTGAAACTAGATCTGCCACATTTCCAGTAAATCCTCTGGCATTATAGAAATTCTGTCCTAAGGATCGCTCTCCTTCACTTCAATCACACATTCCATCTTCATCTTTCCCAAACTGAAAAGTATCTGAAAACCACCTCCAACAACCCTGCAGCTTTCTTGGTGACTGCTGGTAGTTGTCCCAATCAAGGGAATAGAAGACTTCTGCTTGGAATATGGGCTCTAAGTTTATCTCAGGAAGTTGTATCATGCTAATGACTCTACTCTGCTTCAGGAAGGTAGACTTATGCATCATCCACCCACTACTGATAAAGTATTCATAGTAACAGCACCAGGGACTAAAAAAGCACCAAGAACAACAGCTTTTAAACTGTACAGTTATGCACAAGTGACATTTCTGCTTTGTCTTCTGTTACCTCAGCTATGCAATTGACAGAACTAAGTTGCTACTATAAGGCTCTTGAATCTGCTATATGATCACATTTCAGAGAGGCATATTGGGATTTAACTCCTCTTGCATTTGTAAGCAGCCTAAATTGATAGAAATCAAAGCACTTGACATTTTAGATCACTTGGTAACAATTATTTCATTGCACTGGGTTTCTACACATTTCAAAACCAGAAAATAACTACATGCATTTTTTTTCCTCCAAATTACACAAGTCTCTACAAAAGTGTGTTCTCAGAAATTCTCAGGTCATATTCTCTCTTTCAACAGGATTTGCAGAGCAGATGCATACAAACAGCCTGTGCAACAAAGACCTTCCTTTCCTTCCCCCTTCAGGCTAATGCAAATCACAGTGTATGAGGTCACGGCCACCTTTCCAAGGCTGATGGATCACCTCCTGAGACTAACATTCAATACAAAGCTGCCTAGGAAGATGATAGAATCCATCTATGATGAAGACTGGAAATGCCAGCTGCAGAGACTAATGGCTGTTCTGTAATCACTGCAAAACACAGGCCATGCTGTTAACACGGTCAAATACTCTACTAGCTGATGAACTGCCCATTATCTAGGATGCATCATGGGAAATGGCCAGGGGAGGGTATCATTTATGAAACTGTTCCTTTGGCTTAGAAACTGATCACAGTAGTAAAGGAAGCCTGTGGTGGTTTAAGGCCGGTAGGCAGCTCAGCATCACACAGTACTCACACCCCCTCACCCAGTGGGCTGAGGGAGAGAACAGGAAGAGTGTAAGTAAGAAAACTTGTGGCTCAAGGTAAAGAAAGTTTAATCAGTGAAGCAAAGTGGCACATGCAAGCAAAGCAAAATAAGGAATTTTTTCACTATTTCCCATCAGCATACAGGTGTTTAGCCGTTTCCAGGAAAGCAGAGCTTCATCATGCATAATGGTTACTTGGGAAGGCAAATGGCATAACCTGAGCGTCCCCTCTCTTTCTCCCACCCTTATTGCTGAGTGTGATGGCATATGGAATGGGATATCCTTTTGGCCAGTTTGGGTCAACTGCCTCAGCTGTATCCCCTCTCAATTTCTTGCCCACTTCTGGCCCACTCACTGGTGCAGCAGCATGAGAAACAGAGAAGGTCTTGATCCTGTGAAAGCACTGCTCAGCAACAGCTAAAACATACATGTGTTATCAACGTTGTTTTGGCTGCATAACCAAAACACAGCATCACATGAGCTGTTATAAAGAAAATGAACTCTATCCCAGCAAAAACCAGTATCATCTCCACCCCTTATTCCATGCCACTGGACAGTGTGGGACCTGAGCATGATGTTAAGTGATCAAGAAGGTGCAATTAGGATGATGGGGAGTTCAGAAAGACCACCAGATGTTCTGATAACACGGCTGTGCTCTGACTCTTTCTACAATATTTGACAAATCCATTTTCAAATAAGAACTCTCCCATTTAAAGAAACATCTGAAAAAGTTTTGAAAACTGAGATGATTGGACCTGCTGACAGATTCAGACCCTTTGAAAGACACTTTTTGGAATCAGGTTACCCTCTGGTGCATTCTCATTTTGATGCCAAAAAAGCTCCCTCCTACAGTTGCCCCTGCATGGGATGCAGTGCAATTGTTTTCCTTTTCTACACAAGTCCAATAATTTCATTTCAGCAAGGAGACTGTACTCAGCAGCACCTTACCTGATGAATCTGCAAGGTCTGTGACCAGTTTAAAGCATTCTGGTTTAATCGTTTTTCTACGTTTACTCGTTTTGTTTAATATTGACTCTTTTGTTAACATATTCATATAAACTTAGTTATTGAATCTTCATCCAAACTCACAGTGTTTGGCTTCCCTAAATCCAAAACAAAAAGTGGGGTTCTGAAGACTTAAAACTGCTACTTTGGTACCAGCAGTAGAATGACATCATATACAGATTATTCACTGCTGACCTTGAAGGAGAGAAAAAAGAAAAAAGGAAAAAAAAAAAAGACAACTTTATTAATAAAGAAAGGTACTTCCAGCAGGCTTATGCATAAGTAGAAATACCAAATGTGATCCATGTGATATAGCGACTGTAGAATTTTTAATAAAATGCAAGAGAAATTAGATTTCTGTCTTTCTGGAGGAGAACAGTTAGATATTTAAGGGGAATAAACACAAGTGATGCTGCAAGCCTAGGTGACTGTTAAATAACATGGGAACATAAATTATTGTTCTAGTAGAACAGAATCACACATACATTGAAACAGGTTTGTTTTGCAGAACATAAACTTTAGCACAAAATAATAGCAATAACATTCCAAGAAGAAAAAAAATATATACATAAGAAGAGGAAAAAAAGTGGCTACAAGAATACAAAGGAAGCTTAAGACGTAGTAACAGGGACTGGCTTTTTGGTTTCATTAATCTTCCAGTATTTTGGAGCATCACACAAGAGCTCATGCATGGTGTAACTTCCCTGAAAAAGTCAAGGCATATTTTTATCTTTTCTTTTTTTTTTTTTTTTTTTTTTTAATTACAGGTCTCCAATATACAACTTTGTTTTTCTCTCACTGAAGACCTGCACATATCCTCTGCCCTTAGCTCTTTCAGTGAGAGCTGCAAGAGGAAACAGTATGAGTCTCAATGGTTATTTAAATATCATCCTTGCTCCATATATTAATTTCATATGAAAACCAGTCTTAGACTTTTGTAATGAGAACATTTTAAGAGATGGACTGAACTTTAGACAATCTGAATTTGAAGTGAGTACACATTTTGTACTTTTGAAAGGCAAAGATTTTCATTACAATCCTGCATTTTTTCTTTAAAGTGCTTTGAATACATTGGGACATGCTTAATTTTATCTAGAAAACTTAAATTGCCACTAAGTTCCTAAACTGCAAAGGAAAAAACAAAAGTATAAATGTTCAGGTTCTGTATTACTTATATAAACAATAGCATATCTCTATCCAATGAAATATTTTTAAAAAAAATCTTCCCAGGAAGGGCAAGAAAGTCTTGTACCAAGATACAGCTGCAGAGCTTCCAAACTTTGAGATGCCAGTACTGACAAAAGGAGAAATTGAGCGCATTACTCGCTTCCTATAACACATCTTAACTCAAATTTTCCAGAAAGCAAGCAGGAAAAAATGCCAGTGTTGAGACAGAAAACTCTATCTGTTTTTGCAAAATGAAATATGGGCTCTTGGCTTTTTCTCAAAGTGTTGCTAACACTTGCTGCTCTCATTTTTGCCACACACAAACATGCACACAACCTTCCATAATCCATTTGCACCCTGGTGCTGGTCCTGGCAGCCAGCCCCCCAAGAACCCACTCATCTATATTGTTCACCTTCTGCTCATCCTTATGCTTCCCAGTGCTTCTGGCAGTGGCTTCCAACACACCAGCCGAACCACCAAGTGCACATTTACATAGGGCTGGACGAATCTGGGCTCCCTGGACCCACTAGTGACAGCTGCTCTAGCATGTGCACTCTTGAGTCATATGGCAGAACCGCTCAGTGCCTCCCACTAGACTGACGCTGCATCTATCCCTGGATATCCAAATTTTTAATTTCTCCTGCAATTTACCCCAAAAGGAGACAATTTTGTTTATCCATCGGCTTTACTTAGGTCAGTAATTAGCAGCAATGATGAATATATTCCAGTATAATACAATTTCAGTTACATATAACAGAAACCTTTTAAAATATTATCTTTTTTTTCACAGCAAGTTAATTCAAACATACTATAAAAATGCTTGCTTTACAACCAAGACTCCTGATATCAACATCCTGGAACAAATTAAGGAATATCTCAGCCATACAGTCAAGAGGAAAAACAGATTCATTACTTATAATTTGGATGATATGATATTTGCTTACTGCTCATTACATAACTTGAAGAATTAAACTAAACTCCCTTGTTTAGTTTGAGGTTTTGTCTTTTTCTTTCTTTGTCTATCTTTATCTTTATCATCTTTATCTTTATTACCTTTATCTTTATCCTTGCCTTTATCATCTTTATATCTTTATCTTGTTTTTATCATCTTTACCTTACTTTAATCTCTTTATATATTTATCTTTATCTGTTTTATGTGCTACCATAGATTGGGACTGCTCAGCAGTGTTTGATAGATTGAAATTCGGGATTTAGGCACTTTGAAATAGCCTACAGAGTTAATTGCTTAAGTATCACCTAGACATTAAACCCTCCAGTACTCCTAGGAAATAAATTATACTTTGAAATCCCTCTAGTGATTGGTCCTGGTATCTTATAAACAACAAGGCTTAAAAAGCCCTCGTGAGGTAGATTTCATTGCAACTTTTAAATAGTTATATAAACTGGACTGCAAAGAGATCAAATTCCTTGATCAGTGTTCTTCTGGGAATCAATGATAGACTCAGCAATGCATCCAAAATGACCTACAGCAGTTTCCTTTCCTTTAACTGACAGGCTGTATTTTCTCAGATAACAAATTATGAGACACGCGAGTCTTTTCCCCTATAGAATACAAATTAACAGTACTTGGAGTTAGGCAGACTTTTGTTTTTTAATGAAGCTGCATAATATTTCACAATTAGGCAGTTTCCTGATGGGAAAATTCTGGTTCTTTTTGCAAAGTTGTACTGCTCCATGGAGCATTGTTTTTTATAAAACAAAACAAAACGGACCCCCCAAAACCAAAACAAGCCCCCCAAAAAAACGAACAGGAGAACTTTTTAGTTTGTGCTTATTTGTTTTGCCTCCATACTTTAAAGGCCTAACCTGGTAGTTGAAAATTGAAATCCTCAAACATGTTCTTTTTCAAAGGTAGCGATCATAAACAAATTGGTTTGGGAGAAGAAGAAAGAATGGCAATTCATTATAAGGACTTCAGAAGGAGAAACTGCTGCCTCAAAAAAAAGTAGGTAATTGTTTCTTTCAGTCATTGTTAATAAAATGGAAGAAAGGTTTTAGAGAACTGCGAGAGAAGTACTGTCAGAAATCTCTCTTTAGTTGAGACATCAATATAATGTATTAAAACAAGTTTTCTATTCAGGTCCCATTCTTTTCCTCCATTAGGATCAGCACTATTTTTAGATCCAGACTGCCTCAGCAAGCACTTATTGTCAGGGAAACAGCTGTTACAAAATGAGATGCAAAGTCTAGAGTGGTCTCAGCAAAGTATTGCACAGCCTAGTGCTATAATGGTGAAGAATCTCTTTCACCTCATACTGAACAAGCAAAAACATGGGAAAAAAACCTTAGCACCAAAGCTACTCAACTTCTTAACAAACACTGTTTGTTTCATATTCTTTAATGACATTTGTCAACCAACTTCTGTTATGCAATGTAACAAATGGCAGGAGCCTGGTTTTGCACAGCAGACTCAAGCTGTCTTGCAGCTAGTGTGAGCTATAAATTCAGTGGCTCTTCATTTGTCTGCTGCCTGGTACCTCCTGCATCGTTTCGAGCTGACTGTTAGTTTTATCAGACCATTGGTGACTTCCAGTCACTACAAGAAGCATAATCAACAGATCTGGAAACAGTATTAGAATGATTCCCAGGTACAGTTTCACTGTGTAGTGACCTTCTCAGACTACAAGAGCTGTCTACTCATGCTTGCTAGCCCTCCATTGGGCAAGAGGTATGTTTGATCAATTAACACGTGGTCAGCTACCTCTCTGATTATCATCTTCTTAGTCTATCATTCACAGTCAAATAGTGAACCCCAGTGAGCAAGTCGTCTTTCCCATGTGATGCATGATGATCCCGTTTAGCAACCACATCAGTATGATATTACGGATGTGATAAAATTTAGTGTTTCCTAAGCCAGTAAAACTTTTGTGCTATGTTAAAAGCAAGTCTTAACCTTCATATGCTTTAATGCACTCCAGTGATCAGTTAGGATGCTGGCAACACAAATATCTACATATCTGCAATGGTGGGTATTTCCTAAGGACAGTGAATAAAGTCAATTCTCATTATCACAGCTACTGCTTAAATTCTGTTTCAAAAGTAGTGCCTCTTTAAAGTGTTAATCAGACATCTTGTTGGATTCTAACACAGTTTTGATTGCGGGTATATCATCTCCTCATGAAGCCCTTAGTTTAGGCTTTGAAAAGATGACTGATTCCTTAGCCAGGTATCCTGCTGCCATGTGATAGTTTCAGGACAAGCCATAACCCAACTTTTCATTGCCTTCTGCTCCAGAAACAAGACTGGATAGAGGAGGGAGAAGGGAGTAACTCCCTGTCTCACTCTCCTGGGCTATTTTGAAGCATTTATGGGAGTTCTTAATGGTGCTGGAAAGCCTACAGAATAACTCTGTATTGTACAAAGATTTGACTAAATCCCCTTCTGATTCCTGTAAGACTTAGCTGCCCAGCACTGCAGCATGGCACACAGTGCACAAGCTGCTTATATGTATTAGCTCATTTGAAGATAGACGCAGTTTTGGGCAGTAGTGGAGATATATGCAGAGGTTAGTTTTGCTGCATGTGACAGACCTTTTTTAACAGCAAATAACAATTTTACTGTCTTATTTTTAAAGGTAATCAAAGCTCCAATAAATTCAAAGTATTTTGGTGTACATAGTATCCTACACATTTCCTACATGTACCCACTCAGTAGTTCAAAAGATTGAGGGAAACTTCTATTGGTATTAAGGCAGTTTAATACATTAAAAAAACCTCTGAATTTCAACTGAGAGTTTCAAAGGGAAAAACAGGCTCCTGAGAATTTAATAACTGTTTTTTCAAAAGGCCTTAATGACTTAAGAGTCCAAGTCTCACTGACTTGCAATGAAAATTATGCTCTCACAGGTCCTGGAGGTTTTTAAAAATTAAGACAAATGTTCCTAAACTACTGGGGCACTTTTGAAAAGTTTCCCCTAAATCACTGTTGTGCAATATTGCACACAAATCAGATCAGGGTTATGTTTTACATGTTTGCTTCTCCTTGATAAGAAAAAGATTTTACCTTTCTCTTTTCACTGCTGTAAACATCATGTGTCAGTATAACTTAAAGGCTACAGGCTTTTATTCTCACAATCAGCTTGTGGTTTAAGTGAATTATAAAGGCGAAAAATGTTGTCAACAATTCAGTTCACAAAACCCCTAGGCATTTTAAACCTACCATTAAAGCAAATAGTCTAGCCTTAATAAAAGAAAGATTGTGGATGTTGTAGTACATGATTTACTGAGGAAAAATATTCCAGCCAAGATAAATCAGAAAGTACTGAAAATCATCCTCTTATTCTACTATTTCTTAAGTTAGCTTAGATCAAATAAGGTGATTTTAGGCTTTGATCAAAGATTTGTTTCTTGTAAGATATAATTTTTGCTGAAATATTAACTAAAGCCTGTCTAGCCTTTCAAGCTGGATAACACAGAGGGCATCACACACAATGAGAATTTCACACATTACTCCTGTGTAGCTACTTCTGGGGTAAACACAGCAGCCCTTCTGCTGATCAGCATCTAACACAGGAAAGGCTAAACTTTTCTTCTCAGTCATGCTGGTACCACAGACTGAAATCTCAAATGACTGTAACAGGAAACATCAGGCTTGTCTGTGGTGTTAAAGTGGGGAAGCAAAATCCAACAAAATCAGACTTTTTTGATCTAGAAATTAGGTTACTTATTTGGCACCAAAGACTATCACTTTTGTGCATGTGGAGCAGCATCTTTTCCATGTAATCCACAAATTGCATGGGCTTCCTGGGAGACACACTGCTACCCAGTAGAGGTAGAAAAGCCTGTACATGGGCAACAGCTGCTTGTGCCTCAGTTTACCCATCTGGAAAATTAATATTAGTAACATCAACATTTCAGGTCGGATTTTATTAAAGTTTTGACAATACTTTGAGAACCTGAAGTGCAGAGATTCAAATACACACTAGATATTATCCACTTTCCCATTTCTGCCATTTAGTTAGGTTTTCTGATTGCTAGTTCCTAAGAAGGACAAGTAGGCAGAGCAAAACAGAATGGAAGAGATGAACCACACAAAGCCACACAAAGAAGACAGGCCTGAAATAATAAATCTCTAGTATGCATAAGGAAAAAACATAGGCGTGGGGATAATTCCTTTAAATCAGTATTTCCCAAGCTCCTTTTCCCTGCACTGCAATCCCAAAACTACACTCCTGCCTGCGCCTCCTGCCTCGCTAGCACAATCACAGCCCTATGTCCCTGTGGCCACACCACTCTGTGACTTTTGGTGTCAGCAGCTCCCCTACAACCTCACGGCACGGGCAATACAGGTACCTACCCGGAGTGGGTACCTCAGCTCTGCTACTAAGGTGTGGGTAAGCTCTGGATTTTCTCCTCTCTAATAAAATACTCGTGTGATCACTTGCTGGAAACTGTGTAACAAGGAAATTGTTTTGCCAGACTGTAAAGGATGGCTTGGTTCTTGTTTGCAATTTTTCATTTGTATTTATGTATTTTTGCCTTTCATCTGAATGCCATGCTTTGACATATCTAGATAAAAACAGATAGTGTGTGCCCTGCCTGGTCCATGTACTCAGCAAGGTGATGTTCTTGAGTGCAAGGCATAAAGTTCCTGCCAGCTTAAGGACGAAGCTCTCTGTCTAACTGAAATGTCAGATACTATATTAAAAAGGTAGCAGATTGTAATGATAATGAAGTGCTGCAGCCTGTCGCTATGTTACCAACTGCTCTGAACTGACATGTCAGAAGGAACAGCAAGGAAAATGCCCAGAATCCCTGTTTGGATCCCTTTCCCACGCCTACCACCAACTGAAGTATTTTAAATATTTACAGATATAACCAGCATGTTTCATTATAAACAAAGCCTAAAATGATAAATAGATAAATACACTATCCCAGCAAGCCTACTGTCTAAAATCATCCTCCTGCCTCTCCAGTTTGCCTCAGAATGCATCCTGCACCCTCTGACAGAGAAAGACTGATTCAGGAATGGGCACTTCTCTGCCCGTTCTCTGTCCATTAAAGAGGTCAAACTCCTCCTGACCGATGCAGTGTGTTTAAAAGTAGATTGAAACAGGAGGGGAGATGTTTTCCTGCTG
>NW_010330889.1:15779-38175 GCF_000700745.2 Antrostomus carolinensis
ACTGAGGAAGAGGTGAGAGCTGTGGATGGTCTTTAAAAGGAGGGGAGATATTCTCCATCCTTCACCCTGCTGATTCTACCTATTACTGCCTTATTTATATGGTGTTAGTGTCACCATCCTGGGCAATGAGCCTCACTAAATAATAAAGCTGGCTGCAGCTGGCCCGAAAGGGTTGGGGGCAGAAATGAGGAGGGTGGTGCACAAGGGCAAAGCCAGAACCATTGCTTTCATCCTGCACAGAGCAGTGCTCACAGCAGGCTTAATCCCTTCCCCTCCCTTAGCAAACCTACCTACTGTGCAAAGTGGAAAGCGCTCACAACAAAACCACTTCTGCTCTCATGGAAATATTGTGTCAACAAAGAGAACAAAACAGAGTCCTTATCACGATGCTAGGGATGTACTGTGACTTGCCTGGCAGTTTTGATATGAGATGGGTCTTCATCACAGGGCATGTTTGCTAAGAAGAGATTGCATTTGGAAGGGCATTGGATCTGGATGTGATTCTGTGCTCATAGATGCCAACGTCATTTTTAAAACTGTCTACTCAGTCAAGCAAACAAACTGGTTGAAGTCACTTGTTTCCTGCTGCACACTATACAGAAATGGAATTCCTAATTATTTTACCAGTTGTGGCTGCATTTTCAGTTACATAAAATGGTAGATTTTCTCAACTGATCTCTTTTCTCATTATGAAAAGAGATCAGTTCTCTGAAAAGTCTACAACATTTAAATTAGAAACAGGTTCATTTTCTGCTAAAAAGCTACCATATAATTATCCTAATTCAGCAGTAAAATATTTTAAACTGTTTTTAGGTGAAAGTAAATTTGTGGTAAAAATACACAGCAGATAAAAGAGCCAAGAACACAATTATGGAAGTAATTCCATTGTTTGTGAAAATCACACTCAAAGAGCAGAGGCTGCTAGACATTCAATTTCAATAAAGATTTTTTTCAAGGTGCTAAGCATCAAAAGGAGAATGTCTGAAATTGTGCAGCACACACCTACAAAGCTCCAGATACCAGATGAAATGGAGGAAACAATGTGGTGTGAAGTATGGGCTGCTAATTGATAAGGTCCTACAAAGGTAATGGAAGACAGAATTTAAAAACAAAAAAAAAACCCAAACAAATGAACAAAATATCCAACAAAAACACCTAAACCCCACAATACCATGTATTTCTGATTGCATTTGAAAACATTGTTCAGAGCACAGCTGAAGCTGTGTACACCTACGAAAGTCCTATTCCTGTCCTTGTCCTCCTGGTGGTAAGGGCACATGGTGGCAACTGCTGTACTTTAACCAGATTTCTGATTAGCAGTGCATGAAAGCTTCATGTCCTATCACACTTGATCAATTATATTTACCCTTATGCCACTTGTCATCACTTCTCATTAGTCCTGCTATGCAACTCAGATGAAACTTGGTAGGACTTATGCAATTAATACAAGGCCATGTTAATATCTTACAGGTGTTGTATTTGCTCCTTTCTCAGCTTCATTTTCTATTCCTCCTTTTTTACACCCACAGTTGTGAATAAGCAGAATCTAGACCTAGCTGAGACAAAAATCTGAGAAAATATCTTATTCTTTAGGCCCTGCTTACCAACAACTGTCAGCAGGCATATATAACTAGGCTAATATTGTATATGAAGGAAAGAGAGAGACTGTCAGGACTAACTCCAGGGGTCTACAGTAGCTTTCAGCTGCCCTGTAAAAGGCTGTTTTTTGGTAGACCAGGACAGGGCTTCAGGTAAAAGTGTGTGCTTTCTCACAAGGGACTAATACTAAGGACAGAGAATAGATAGTCCAAAAAAGCTGTGGGATGTCCACTGCTTGAGGTTGTTCAGATGTCCGCTAGAAATATTTTAGGCATGAAGTGTCAACATGATTCTGATGATTAACTGAGGTCCCTTCCAGTCCTATTTTCTATGACTGTATAATTCTGATGTATATTTTAATATATTTTCTACCTCTTATGAATAAGGAAATGCTGCTTTACAAATTTTTAATAGTATTTGGTGGTATATTTTTATTGACAGTGAGGCCTCTGGAGTGCAAGATGTCAGATGCATTGACTCAAATATAAATAATTGCATTGTTTTTTTCTGCTCCATTAATTCTACTCAGCCCTTTACTCCCATCCTCCAGATAGATTTCTGATTAACATAATTGGAGCAGAGAGTTTTGTTTTTCACTTTTCAGTAGAAAGTTTTGTTGTTTCCACCCCCCGCACCTCCCCCCCATGGGAATTCAGTGCATGAACTTGACAACATCAGCCCAGTTGATTGAAATACGCCTTTTAACTTTGTCTTAAGAGAAAACCTGGAGGAAAAACATGAAAGAAAACAACTCTAAATGAAAAGTACAAGATATCTACTACTCCACAGCTCTTGTTCTGAGCGAATCAACAAAGGCTGATAGAATAAGGTTAAGGTCTGCCTGCACCAGTGAGACTTGTAATGAATGTAATTGTTGGGGGCTTCAGCCACTTGGTTGTAATGAGGAGAAGTCTTCTGTGTTCAAGGCTCTCGGCTCTGGTTGTTTTTATCCATTTGCTGGCAGTGCATGTTTTATAGATGAACTGTTATTGGCAGGAGGTACAGCACACATGCAGTCAGTTGGGCACCTAGGAGCCTCAGTAATACTGAGATTATCCATAAGAACAAACGAATCATTATCTAGGTAAATTTTGACTGTAGCAAAATCTGGTAGAACATCAGTTTGTCACATATAAAGGCTTGATAAACATATATTACTGTGTACATACTGTATCTTTATGCTCTCTGGTTTTCTGTACCTGAGATGTGAAGGGTTTAGAGGGGAATCCATATGAGGAGAGGCTGAAGTGTCTTGGTTTGTTCAGCCCGGAGAAGAGGATACTGAGAGGAGACCTCATCATGGTCTAGAACTTTCTCACAAGTGGAAGAGGAGAGGCAGGTGCTGATCTCCTCTCTCCGGTGATCAACAATAGGTCCATGGGAAATGGCAGGAAGATGCGCCAGGGGAGGTTTAGGTTGGACAGTAGGAAAACGTTCTTCACCCAGAGGGTGGTGGAGCACTGGAACAGGCTCCCCAGGGAGGCAGTCAGGGCACCAAGCCTGACAATATTCCAGAAGCATTTGGACAACGACCTCAGACACGTGATCTGAATCTTGGGATTGTCCTACACTGGGGCAAGAGTTGGACTCGATAATCCTTGTGGGTCCCTTCCAGCTCACAACATTCTATGATTCTATGATTATTACAATTCCTGGGGGCATTCTGAGTTATCAGAAGTAGAAGCTTCATGCATGTATCCCCATTTTCATATTTCTCTTAATGCTGAGAGTTACAGAATTAATTTTCATAATCAATAACTACAACACTCCAGTAAGAGAGTATTTAAATAATTTTATAAATTTAATTTCATAAATGTCATAAATATCTCTTGTATCTTGACATATACTATGTGATTTAAATTCACAAAGCCAGTGCTGCACGATATAGGAACCTGTGAATCTTTCCTACTGTGCCTGGGTTCTGCACAGAGGCTTCGTTCTTCTCCAGTTCTCAGAAGTGTAGCTCTTACTCTATGCATGAAAGAGAAAACTTCTGTGTTCTCTTGGTGTTATAGCTGCTCGAGTGCTTTCTTGACTAGCTTGCTGCTCTCCTAGTAAAAGGAGAATTTTACTTACATGGTAAACAAGTTTGCCATCTATCCCCTCTGCTTTTGAAGCATCCACAACATAATGCCAGGGAGTAACATTAAAGTGAGTTACAAAGAGATAAAATGGAGACATGATCAATCAGATCCAAAGATGGCATGGCTGAGAACTCTGGTCCATTTAAGTTGCTGGTAATACACTCATCTCTCTCTCTGGAGCTAGATCTTTTCTCCTGGGTTTTCTGAGTTAAAAACATGACACTTAAATGCAAAATCTTTTGTGTTGGCCACTAGAAGGTAATAAGGCTGTTGAAATAGATTGCAGACAGACAGACAGTGAGTGTCTAAAAATTACTGCTTCAGAATGGAAATGAAGAGGTTGATTTTAGCTTGAGAGTACAGACAGGCAAACTGCAACAAACTGAGTTGGGATTTAGCAGTTCTCTAAGGAAAATACACTGCCAAGGAGGACAAACTGAATGGTTTCAAGTGGGTTCAGCCTCTTACGGTCAGGCCTGCATCCATACCCCAGACTCAGTCATCTGCTGCAAAAGGAAGAGTGCCATCTCCAACACCTCCACCACCAGGAGCCTACAGACTTTACTTGGCTGATAGAACTCGATCTGCCTCTGATAGCCTAATGGTGGATTTAGAACTGACAGTTTCTCATTATTTGACTTTGCAATATCCCCAGTAGATGTTAGGATCAAATTTATCCTCTAAGCATTTCATTTCAATGCATCTTTTTGTAACATGTCATCTAGAAAAGTCCCTTGAAGATTAACAGTGATCACCACAGGAAAAAGAAGTTGCATGGAGACTAACTTCCACAATATGAAAAGTAGTATGAAACCATTATACTGCCATTTCTAATGAAACCATAAACAACCATACAAAGAAAGTGGATAAAAAATTGATTTCAAGTGGAAGTACTGCTAGCAAATTTCTAATCAGCTCTGCCTCTTGAAATAACAAAGGTTTGGAACAGCATCACAACAAATTAAGTACCTGACAAGTATAACAGGAAAAAATAAAACAAATCTGATTTGTTACTCTCCAAATTAATAAGCAAGTTTACAGTGCTGGCACAAAACACTTGGTCCCATTGTGTCATCCTTGCTACTTTCCCACCCACCATTTCATACTTAAATGTGCTCCTGTATGTCTGGAACAGATGCGATCATCTTGAAGGGATAAAAGTACCTCAGTGGCTTGCATTCAATACTTAATAAGTTAGTATTTCTTTATAACAGCCAAAGTGAATATAATTTTCAGATTCTGTGTTAATGGAAATGTACCTTTTAAAGAATAAAAAAATAGATCACCTTGTTCCCTTGGGACAGTTTTAGGCAGGCTAATTTCATCTTACTTAAACAGGTTCACTGAAAGGATAAGTTACAGCATTTACAACAGTAGTCACTGTACCCACAGGCTGGTGTTCTCTTTTACTACATTAAAGGATTTTGTAAATACATGATGAGCAGTAATCAAACATTATTATAGAAACTATACAAGCTGCATATTTGTTTCTCAAAAAAAATCCTATTTCAGATTCTACAAGAAACCTGGCAGAAACATGGTTAGAGCCATTTAGGAGCATATAAACAAATTAGCAATTTGGAAACAAGCTCAGATCAAAAAATGTCAGATCAGTAGGATCTCTTGAAAAAAAATGAGGTGGATGGCACAACGGAGATGTGTTTTCTGACAGATTACAAAGGTGAAAGTGATTAGAGACAAGATTATTCTGAACCCTCTTTGATAGTTTTGCTAAATGCCTTCCTGACAAGGTGATTACCAGTATTGAATAGAATGGAACTATACTTCCAAATATTTCTACAATATCACAGAATCACAGAATGTTAGGGATCGGAAGGGACCTCGAAATATCATCTAGTCCAATCCTCCTGCCGGAGCAGGAACCTAAATGAGATTACACAGGAAGGTGTCCAGGCGGGTCTTGAATGTCTCCAGAGAAGGAGACTCCACAACCTCCCTGGGCAGCCTGTTCCAGTGCTGTTACCCTCACCATAAAGAAGTTTCTTCTCAAGTTTAAGCGGAACCTCCTGTGTTCCAGCTTACACCCATTGCCCCTTGTCCTACCATTGGGCATCACTGAGAAGAGCCTGGCTCCATCCTCCTGACATTCACCCTTAACATATTTATAAACATTAATTAGGTCTGCCCTCAGTCTCCTCTTCTCCAAGCTAAAGAGACCCAGCTCCCTCAGCCTTTCCTCATAAGGGAGATGCTCCACTCCCTTCATCATCTTCGTGGCTCTGTGCTGGACTCCCTCAAGCAGTTCCCTGTCCTTCTTGACCTGTGGGGCCCAGAACTGGACACAATATTCCAGATGTGGCCTCACCAGGGCAGAGTAGAGGGGACTGGTAGTAGACGTGTTTGTATGTGTATTTGTGTGCTCTATATGTACAAAAACACACGCACACAGTTTAAATAAAATAATATTTCAGGAAATGTTGGCTTTGGCCTCCAGATGCCTGGATTGTAATTCACTGTTGTACTCTCAGAGAGATGAGCGACCTTGAATCAAACTCTGTTACTTGTCTCTGCCTCAGTTTCCTCATTTACAAAATGATGCCTTTCATAATGATTTTGTCATTAAGTGTATTGACATCTGCTGATGAAAAATATTTCATGTTAATGGACTGAAAATCGTTTACAGCTATTTATCACTAGAATGAGTCAGTTACAATAGCCAGGAGCTTGATTTCAAAAGAAAAGTCTGTGTTAGTGTCAGTGTTTTTACCTCTTGGCACGCTGCTTTTCACTGCACTTATCTTTCCTTTCCATTGGCATTGTGTTACAATTTAGAAGTCTTATCAGGTCACAGCACTCGCACAGAGAGCACAGAAAGGTTTCATTGCCCTGAAGAACTCAGGGATCTGTAACGGGAGTTTTCAATGTGTTCATGTCAGCTGCATTTGTAGTCTTCAGCATTGCTTTCTCCACAACATTTCCAATATTGCTAACTTTCATGCTGTTAAGTGTTTTTTCCTCTGAGGCTCAGAAATGCAATGGAAAGAAAAAGAGAGAGAAGAAATTCTCCCTCTGGATCTAAGAGCCTTTTCACACTCCTGCTCTAGCAGGCCCTGAACAGCTACCTGACTGTCTGGCCTAAAGATTTTCATGTCCATCAAAAGCTTTATTGCAGGATGGTTATTTGGTATTTTTTTTAAATGTTGCCATACATCTCTCTCAAAGGAAAAGAGAATCTGAATAATACCTGACAGCCAACAGATGTGCAGTCTGTAGACACAAAATCATTTTGAAATTCTTCTACAAACAACCTAACAACATCATAACTTCTCTTTGTTACAAGACAGGAAAGGAAAATAGAGTGAGATGAGACCACATGCATGAAATGGACCTTCTTTTCAATACTCAAATTTTCCAAGAAATTAAGAGTTTTTATATCCAGTGACCAGTTATACCTTGTAATTGTGGGACTGAGAGGTGCAGGAACTCATCGGGTTGGTTTTGTAGATTTTGCACTGCCTCCATCCCATTAATTCACCAGAGAATCAAAGAAACAGGACATAGATTGGTTTTCTGCTAAGGGTGAGAGCAACTGTACCTAACAGTGCAGTTCCACAATAGTTTTAAGCCATTCTAATGTGGCACCATCTCCCTCTTCCCCCTGGCTGCATGCTCCCACCTTTCTGATCCTATGACCTAGTTCAGGGAATGAAACCAAATGGTTCAGAGAATAAAACCAAATGAAAACTAGCCTTGGAAAGAAAGCCTGATTTGGTTTTGCCTAGTTTAATTTTTGAACCAGCTCACTGCAAGACTAAAGGGATGGTGACACTACTGCAAAGGAGAGGATGCAAACACAAGCCTGACATAAGGTGTAGTGTTCCTTCAGCACCTTTGCTACCCAAGCCATTCCTGACTGTACAAGGAGTGAAGGTCCTTCAGCACCTGATTCATGACACTTCCACAGCATGAGAGCCCAGCTTCTGAAGTCAAACATTCAAATATTGCTCTTCCTCTCTCTCTGTAAACTCCTAAGTGACTGGGGAGTGGTCCCTGACCACGACAGGCTCTTGAGCTCACATCTTAGACTTAAACATGTGCTGAAGAGTTTTACTAGACTGCAGAGCTCATGACTGCAACTGTGTGGTTTCCTCAGAATAGATTTTCCTGCTTCCACTTTAAGTACAATGACACGTGTCTGTATTCTGGAAATAAAGGACTACAAAACCAACAAAAAGCATCTTAGCCATTACAGTCATCTGTGAAAATAAAACATTGCAATGGCACTTTGCCTGTGTCTAGATGTTGGTGTTTTAAAAGCCGAAGCTGCAGGCGGCTTCAGCCTTGAGCAATTAATTCCTGACCTTGAATGAAGATAAAATGAAAATAAAACAAAGCAAGAATGTGTATGAGACAAGATAAGAGATGAATTTTGTGCTGTAATCAGTAACCAATCAGAAGTAAAAGAATGGCTTGTGAACAGGTGGAATTATCCAATCATGTCAATTGTTTAGGCGCATGTGTGATAAGGGGTAATGAATCAAAAGTGAAAGAGTGCCGCGTGCTTGGGGTGTGGAGAAGGAAAAAAGGATATACAAGCAGTGCAACGTGCTGATGCCTGATGCCTGAACACATCTCTGTGATGGTCATTTCATCCACCACATCTAGATTACTGTCTTCCTGTGAAAAAACGTATTCAAATACTAGGGAAGAAATGTGCTTGTTTTGCATAGTCTGCACTCTGGGTTTTGCAGCTAAGGATCTTCTCAGGATTTCCAAGATTTAGGCTTTAATCTGTGCCAAGGAGTAAAGGAGGCAGAAACGTCAAGGTAGAAAGGTCAGAACAAACTGCCTGGGATCCTCAGGCAGAGGGAATGGAGATAATGATGGGAGAAAAATGCCTAATTGGAATGAAAGTCAAAGATAATTTATGAGCAGCAGCAAAATAGTTTCTCCAAATAAGACTTATTCACATACTTCACTTCTTTTTTCTGCTGTTTCTATGGGTCTTTTTATTTGAGGTGGAATAGAACTTTGAAAATCATTTAGCTGGTCCTGAGGCATTCACATAATAAATAATATACTGCATGCAAACTAATCATATATTACACTGAAAAATTAGAGAGTGCTGGGATTAAACAGGCCTTTTCAACTGTGCTTCTTCCCTTTGTGCAATTCTGCTCCTGCATAGCCATGTAAGTTTTCATTTCATGCTTACACACTGTTTTTCTCAGCAGGCACCCTTCCCCCTATAAAGAAGTGTCAAGGCTCCCCGAAGACTGTGTTTAAGTGTTCCTGCCTGGGGTCCAGGCCATCAACTCAACAGACCATTCAAAATGAACTTGTTTTATATGTTGCTGCACATCAACAGCCTTAACAGGGCCATGTGGCATGACACAGCTGTGCTTTTCTGAGTGTTTTAGACAGAAGGAAAATGAAACTTTTGAAATAGCAAAACAAGATTCTGAAAGGAAAAAAGATACAGATCTGGTAAAATCTAAATAAAAGGACAGAGCCTAGTGAGGCTTCACTGATTCTGGCCTATACTAACACAGACTGCTCTGATTGGTAATACAGGTCCAGCAGATGCACTTCATATAGTGTAACCTGCGACACACTGAAGTGTGTCTTTCCCATCTGTAACTGCTTCTTACCAAGGTTTCTCTGCTAGCACAGGTCTGTCGTTCAGGGATCACACCTCCTCATACCCCTGAGCAATGCCAGCACAAATTTGTAGTGTAGATTTGACTTCTTTGAAGCTCATCTGACATGAGGTCTTTTAGGGGCTAGTTCAAGAAGACATGAAGGGAGAGCAGTTTAATTCCCTTTCTCACTTTATATCTTCAAGACATGACTTACAGTGTACTGTGAAAAATTCCCTAAGTACAGAAGCAGCTCTAACTGAAGCTTTACACTTTTTTTTTTTCCTTCCTTACTTTAAGCTTTGACTTAATTCTCTTCACGCTTCAGCAGATGTGAACCACAATAATTAGAGTTAGCTTTTGGAATGAGCTGCAAGAATTATTACCTGGCCACCCATGTATGGAGAGCGGACAGAGGGACCCTTAACTTATCTTGCGTCGTGCCTGCATTGAAAGGATGGTGTGCTCTATGGTATATACTGCAGTCTTGGGATCCTGGTCTCCAGCCTCCCAGATCTGGCATGACCCCTTTTGGCCTGCCTGTTGGGATTTTCTTTCCCTAGAAATCCATCTGAGAGGAGAATGAGAGGAGGGGCTGTTGCATAAACTGAAAAGTGTTCCTGGTTCCACACTCACCATATGGAAATGTCAGAAAGGAGAAGGAGATTCATGAGTGAGTTTCTCACTGCAACACTAAGACTGTCCTTGTTTTTTGTCAGTAGTTACCTGAAGTTTTCTGGTTTTTGTTTGTTTGTTTGTTTGTTTTCTGCAGCTATCTGGTGTTTGTTGAAGGTTACACTGAAGAAAGATGCTAAAAAGTGGAAGAGATATATACCTAGCCACCCTTTTCCATGATGATTAAGTGGACTATATGTGCAAATAGCTATCTGGTGCAAATAAGGGACAGGAAGGGGAAAATAATATTATCTTTCTTTTTTGCTAACCACTTTGCTAAACAGGCACCTACTGTTTAGAACAGTATTTGTTTACCTGTAGGTTTCCACAGAAACTCATCCTCAGATACAAAGTGATATTTAATGAGGCTTTTGACCCTTATGTGCAGGGCTCTTAAACAAAAAGGGTAGGTGAAAGCATCCTATCCTTAGGGTGTTTAACAGGTGAACAGTGAACTGAGACAAAGATCTGCTGTAATATTAGAAATTGGCTACCATTTCTTCCAGCAATTTTATTCAGTCTCTAGAAAATATTTCCATTTACTATAACAGGGAAGTAGCTGAATAGTTGAGGGTTAAATTTACATTGACTATTGGGTTAAATTAAATCCTCAGAGGGGAACGAATGGTTACTAAGGCAACAGGAGCATGCATTCAATACCTGTTATTCAGGTCTGTATCCTCATACTCATCAACTACCACATTGTTTATTAATTTTTACTCTAAAATAGATGTTGCCAGAATCTCTTTGCTCTGACCTAAGTAGCAAGACATGAATCAATGTGAAAAGAACTCACAACTACTAGGAATATATTAAAACGCCTCTCGAGAAGCACAGATCTTTGTATCTGAAGAACAACTTTTGATTCCATATAATAAAACACCAAAAAAGCATCTGTAAACAGAATTCTGAAGGGAGTTCTGCCCAGAAAACAGCAGGACCTATCATGATCTCCTGAAACAAACAGTGTGAAACTAGCAAAACCCAGGCCAAAATACCCACTTAGATACTAAGCATCAATATGTAAGAATTACCATACAGGATCTAAGAGTATCTGACTGTATATGCTGTTGAAGACCATGACTGATACGAAGTGGTTTAGGTGAAGTCAGAGCACTTGTGTCTCCCCATTTTTTTCTCCTGTGATAAATGTGAATAATATGTTCAGAAAATATATGCCAGTTTGGGCCTATTATAGTTTGCAGAGGTCAGGAACATTATGATAAGGATTTGCAAGAACTACTACACATTGTACAACTCAATAACACTTCACAAAGCTTTTAAGTCAGTTTTATGAAGCCTTCCACAAGAACACAGAATCAAATACACATAGCAATTCATCCTTGAGCTTACTCATTCCTCTCTCATTCAGAAATTAAATACCAACAGCAACAGATGCTTCAATTTGAAACAAACAAAAAAAATATATTTAAAATTCTCTCTTGGGATTGAAAATTCTTCCCATTCAGAATCATCAAAGCATGTTATTGAATTTCATTTAGATTTTTACACCATGTCAAAATATACACAATATTATATAAAGCTTCATGACACTTATACATGAACATGGTGTGTTATTTTAATAGGGTACAAATATGACAGTGTGACTAACAGTGTCTGTTCATGGAAAGCATGAGCTTGCCTTGCTGTTCTTGAAATGCTGCCAGAGGGAAATTAGGGTCAGCTGGATCATTTCAGTTTGTTACTTCAGTAACCTTTCAGAAGGCAAGGCATAACGTCAGTCCCTTTGTAAATTTGGTCCCAAAGGCCCCATCCTTTTCACAATTTGGTGTTAGGCCTTTAAGTCTAACACATTTCCTCATCCACTGAGTCTATAACATATACAGCCACAATGCTCCCAAGCACAACACAGACATATCTATCAGTCCATCTTAAAAAATTATGCTATTGAAGCGAAGGATCTCATTCTTCACATCTAAATGAGTCTATGAAAGCAGGAGCACTTAGTTACTGAAACAGAACTAAATCGTCTGTTCTAAATTACATATTGCAGACAAGTATGGAGCACAGAGCTGATCTTATATTGATCAATCTGGCAAAAAAAATGAATATTTTTGCTTAAGCTAGAGTCTTATATCTTACAATACCCTTGAATTTAGCTGTCTGAAACCACAGTGATTTGTATACTCCCTGTAACATCACATTGTGCTAAACAGAACTATCATTCAAAGGATTAAAAAAAAAAAACATCATAGGAAAAATTTTGTACATAGTATGAGTTCCAGACTTTTTGTTTAATTTTTATTAAATTCTTGTAAATTTTCCCTTCTGTAAGGGCAGCTGTCACATGATACTTGGCACACACTGACAACTATGGAAAAGAGGTCAAGACGTCCTCACAGTTAGGATGCTTTTGAAGATTCCATGGGATAAAATAATGATTATCAAACAAACATTAAAATCTATAGGGATTTACGTGTCTGAATTTTTCACTTGAAGTGGTTTTTACTTTTCTTCCTTTCTTTAGCCCCAGATGTTAGCTTTCCCAGACTCTATAGTAATGAGAATGAGATTAGCCATTACACTAAATACCCAAAGCCCTTCTATAGTTGAGACCAGCACCTCAGAAAGGCACCTGAAGTCTTTTGGATTTTACTATCATGAAACTCTAAATCCTCCTTGTGCTCCTTTAAAATACTTAGCCCAAACCCCAAAGCCAGGAGAAGGCCTGAGATGCTGTGGGGTTGTAATTCCTCAGTAGGACTCTGAGGCTTCCAGGCAAAGGAGGCAGGGGCAGGGCTGTCAAAGAGCATTCATAGAAGTTGTGATTCCCAGATTTAGTTGAATGGGTTGTCTTGTTCAGCGAGGGAAACTTGGAAAGTGCCAGCATAAAATTTCATGGTAACTTGGTAACTGGAAGCATTTGAACTTTGATTGCTTGCCAGTGAGTATGACAGTCATCAAAGAAAGAAAGAAAGTGCATATCAAATAACTGCAATCAAGTAAGTGGAGTTTCTCAGTTCTGTGTGATGTGTGCAGGTTTTTTATTTCCATTCTTTCCAAAGAAATCTAAACAGGGCTCGGTAGAAAGCATCACTGTTGATTTTCTTGCATCAGAGTTTAATTGAACATTTAGAGTCACAGTCCTACAAATTCTGTGACTCATCTCATGAAGTCACCCGAACTTCTTCCAGGGCAAACCTGGAAATCTTTCCAAGACAAGAGTTATTGATTGACTTTAAGATCACTTTAAAAAAAATTTTCTTTTTGATATTCCTACTGCAAGAACAAGTATTAAAATATTCTGACCGTACAGTTGTTCTGCATTAATTCAGATTATTTTAATAAACTGAAGAAATGAAGTCCAAGAAAATAACAACTGACAGTACAAGGTTTTTTGCTTGTGAATTGTTTGGCTTTTTTGTTTTCCTTTTTTTTTTTTTTTTTTTTAATAACAAGCAGAACAAACAACCTTATGATAGAAAGAGAAGAGCTAATTAAAATCTGGAAAGATAATCTCATTCTTTTTGAAGAACTGCTTGGTAAAGCACAACACCATAATTAGATTATTCCACCAAGTTTAGTGAAGTGGGTCAGTTAAACCAGCGTCTCTCTGTCTGTTATGAAATATAGTGAAAACCTGGAGTGACTTTTGGAAGGTAAAAAGTGTTTGAAACTTAATTTTTAATAAATATTATCCAATTGTGGGATAAATAGATTGAAACAGGTTGATAGTATTTTTGATAATTTGATAATATTTCTTAAATTCTTATTCGGGAAAAGAGCACCATCTACTGATCATCACTCTGAAATTCTAGTACAATATTTCATTTACATGGGTTTTACTTATATCCAATATCATCATCTTAATTCCAGAAGCTGTGGATGACTCTCAAACATGTGTGAAAGAGAGCTTATGTATCTTCAGCTACCAGCTAATATCGCTGTGAAGTTTTATTGTTTTAGTAGCCAGCAACACCGTAGCAGCAGAAAGCATGCTATGATGATATTAAATAAACTCACATTATCACTGAGAGGATGGTACATGCTTTCCTAGTACAGTTGCTTGTTGCAGATGCCTGCTTCTTGCTGGCACTTTTTAGTCATGTGAAGAACAATCCTAAGAAGGGGAAAGGTTGTTTGTTAAAGTAGGACCTGTTTTTCAGCTGCCCAAGGGGGAGAGGACAAGGAGTGCCCTTTCCAGTTCCAGCACAGATTTATGCCAAATTACAGAATCGTTAAACTTCACCTTAAAAAACATACAGGTCTTCTGTACTAAAGAGAATAGTGAGTTCTTGAGTTCACCTCCAAAGCTTTTTTTGAGCTTGCTTTCTGCCAGAGAACCAGCTGTGACAAAGAATGTCACACTGAGGAGTATTCACTGGAGAGAGCAATACTCATTCAATGGTATAAACACTCTCCCAAGTCACACCCAGAAGATGTAGCTATACTTAAATCTCAGGTCATTACCCAGGTGTTCTGCCAGATACATTCTAATTATATTCTTTTAATTATATCACGTCTTTTTTTTATAGCTGTTCTGAAGGCACTGACTTTTCTTTCACAAAGGTTGCTCAGCCAAGTTCCTTTATTTTCTTTTTCTCTCAGGAATAAGCAATTGCAGTCTGGCTAGTGAGAACAAAGTAGTGCTCCAAGAGCAGTGGGGTGGGCTGCCCAGTGGGTGTAGGGAGGAAGCCAGGCACAGAGGACGGTGGTCCAGCAGGCTCAGGTGGGGCAGAGATGTCTGACCAGGCAGCTGGGCTGTGGCACTGAGCAGGGCAATTGCAACTTTGCTTTGGACAGAACCAAGAACTGGAGTGCCTGTGCAGCCTCAAACCCAAGGCACAGAGGTCCCCAGAGAGGTTTCTCCCAGCCCTGCCTCACAGTCCCAGGGGCAGCACTAGAGCCTGCAGAGCCTGCTGGTGCACCCAGGGCCCTAACAGCTGTGAGCAAGCTGAGCTATAAATAACAGTTTTGTCTTTGCTCATTTTCCTGCACATTTGATAGAACTTTAATTCTTAAAAAGCTCTAGTGCTGTTCTGAAAAGCGATTTCAGAAAACTGGTGTGCTGGTGATTGCTGTCATCCTATGGGTGATGGGGCTATTTTCCCAATGTCTCACACCTGATGTGATTGTGACCATTGTCTTTAAACCAGAATGTGAAGAGCTGAACCAGAAGCTCTCACAGCTGCATGCACAGCTACAGCTGGAAACTGCCAGCTAAATCTCCAGGACTGGCACTCATGCCCTCTGCAGGTCTGGCACAGAGAGGAATTCATTACACATCTATTATCTGCTCATGCAATTATGTCTCTCTGTGAATCACAAGAGTATTAAGGTCTTTCTCATACTACTGCCCTTGTCAGGCCATAGCCCAGCAGCTAGAGCTGAAAGGTATCATTGCTCAATAATTTATTGTTTGACTCAGCCTTTAGTGTTCTTGAATTCCTTGTCCCAGGGGCATGCAATCATGGGAATATCTCAGTTAGCTGGGGGAAGAGTTGTTTAGGGAACATTTTTAAACGAAGCTTCAGGGTAAAAACCTAAAACCATGACTCATTTGCATTCAAGACACTTCATTATCTTGCCTAAATATAAAATTATCAGTCTTTTGAATTTGTCATTTCTCTTTCTTTACGCACTGGAAGTTTTACTGGACAGATTTCTACTTTGCCTGGCAGGGTAGATGGTTATTTCATGATTATGGGATGCAATGTTTGGTAAGACTGAAAAATATGTTTCCTCCATTAGAAGGAAGAAGGAATGAATGACTGAATATAAACACAAAGCATAGTAAAATCATAGGTTAGGATAATTCAAGTGGGAAGTGACCTCAAAAAGTCTTTAGTCCAACCTCCATTTCCAAGAAGCAGCTCTGAGCTTAGACCAGGTTGCTCAGGGCTTTATGCAGTTGAGTCTTGGAAAAGTCTAAAGATAAAGATGGCATAGCCTCTCTGGACAACTTGCTCCACTGCCTGACTGACCTCATGATGAAACAGTCGAAGGCTAAGTGTGTCCAAGTTAAAAATAATCTGTCTATACACACATATGTATTGACAGAATGGAGAGAAAAGGATAAGAGTTATTTACGTGGGGGAAACCAGAGCCACTGAGGTGAGTAGTCAGATATTAAGCAGGTAAATTAGAATAATCTGTAGGCTACGTATATCACTGGGTGATTTCATTCCAAGGTATATGATAAATTCAGAGATAGAGCTTACAGATGTCCTTTTGTGGAAATGCAGAATTAAGTTGCAATGCTAGGGTGGAATGAATGGCTGAACTGGTCAGGAAATGCATTTTCATGCATTCATGTTGCCCTTCAGCCCTGCTGCTCAGACACCTTCTGTAGGTTATCTCTTCTGTTTCTCCTGGGCCTCATGTTCTTCATGCTCTAAAGTTTCTCTTTTTCTGGAAAAGAGAACTTTTAGGACAAGGGAGAGCTCTGGAGTTCACTATGGACACCCCTGGGCTGGGTGACGACAGAGTCTCCCTGTTCCACCTGTGGCTCTGGTGATGGCCCATTGCCAGCAAGGCATCAGAGAGAGCAAACACTTGCAGGTTGTTTAAGGGCTGATAGGAAGAGCTGAGCTGCTCTGTCTGCCCCTGACAAACTGTTCACACAGAGCTGGGCAGACTCAAGTGCACAGCTAGCTGAAGGAAGACATCAATACTTTCACATACATTATAAGGAAAATGTAATTTCCTTTCTTCTCAAAAACATTTTTATAAAGTAAATGGTTTGACACTTTTCTTTCCCCCTTTAAAAAAAAAAAAATAAATAAAAAAAGAACTACATCAACTGTCTGTGTTTTGTGGTGTCAGGAATTATCTTTGAATCTCGTAGTGCCCTGAGTAAAAATTAGACTTTCAAAGGATCAATATGAACCACCATAAAGCAACTATCTTTTCTAGTCAGTAACTACATTTGAAAACTTGGCCTTAAACAACTTCAGACTCACATTATTAGTCAGTGAAGCTTTCTGTTTTTCTGGGAAAAATACACCAGACTATTGGTCAGAGAACTCCAGAGGATCTTTGGGGTACAACATCTAAGAGGAGAGAGGAGGGAACAGAAGTTATTTTGAAAAAGAGATTTTCAACAGGTTTAAATTAACAAAAAAAATGAACCTCCACCAGAAAGGATTTGAGAAGATGCAAACTGAAAGGCTATTTTTTTTAATTATTATTATTTTTTTTCAGGTGAGATGCAAACTGAAAGGCTATTTTTTTTTTAATTATTATTATTTTTTTTCAGGTGCGTAATTGTACTTGGTTTATTTAAAGGTGGTGACTTCTGGTAAGTTTTTGATAAGCTGACTGCCCTGCAATTCTGATTTCTTATTTCTCACCATTCTACACATACTATGTGTATAATACATTCTGTATCTATTGTGAACTTGCATGTCCCCACTGCAGGACAACAAAAGTCCTGGATAACTATAACTCCTCAGAAACTATCCAACCACATCACAGATTATAAAAAAGATATTTTACTAAGGCAGAGAAAAGAAAATGGGCAGAACTGAAACCAGAATCTAAAGGTTAAGCATAATAAAACGTACACAGAAATTTTAATATATGGTTTTCTGGCTCCATCTGGTGTTTATTTTACAGAATTCCTAGCTCAAGAAAATCTGATTTCCACTCCCCTTTTCAGCTATACATTGTAAATTAAGAGTGGTATTAAAAGGACACTTAAATTTAAACATCCTGAGGGCTTATATTCAGAGTTTTATTAGCTACTGTGAAAGTAAAAGAGGAATACTTTCTTTTCAATCAGTGTTAATATCCTGTGACTTAAATCATATTCAGATCTGAAAAAGGGCTTCTATGGCCAAAAAATTATAATTTTCCCTCATGATACCAGTTAGACTGCTAAAATACTATTTCTCCCTACCAATCTTGCCTCACTCACATCCTCATAATGGCTAAATCATCAATACTACTGCTTTATTCAAATTAACTCTCAAACATTTGCAACACAAAATCTTTTATTGTTGCTGTTTTCAAGTCAGATAGTAACATATTTTCTGACTGTACAGAAAAAGTAAGTTGGAAGAAAGAGTGAGAAGATCAACGCTTGACTGCTCACTGGGTCAAATGTTTGTGGAGAAAGTACCCATACAGCCTGGGACATAAGTCACTTTTAGTATCATAGAATCATAGAACAGCCCAGGTCAGAAGAGATCTCAAAAGATCATCTGGTCCGATCTTTTGTGGGAAAGGGAGCCTAGATGAGATAATATAGTACCTTGTCTAATCGCGTCTTGAAAACTCCTGGTAATGGGAACTCTACCATGTCCCTACAAGTTGTTCCAGTGATTGATTGTTCTCACTGTAAAAAATATCTTTCTTATATTGAGATGAAACGTCTTCCAGTGCAACTTGTATCCATTATCCCTTGTCTTTTTCATGTGGTTCCATGCAGAGAACCTCCATCCTTTTTTTAGGTGCATGTTATGTGCTGGAATAGTGTGAGGAGGTACCTCCTGAACCTTCTCTTCTCCAGGGAAAAAAGATCTAACTGCTTCAGTCTTTCCTGCAACAATCACTGATCACCACCCTCTGAGCACAGCCTGTGAGCCGATTTCCTACTCATCTCATAAACCACCCATTCAGTCTGTAACTTGCCAGTTTGTCCTGGAGAAGACTGCAGGTAACAGTGTCAAATGCTTTGTCCAAGTCCAAGTAAACAACATCCATTGCTCTCCCCATATCAACAGAAAAAGTTAATTTGGTGTAGAAAGTGATCAGGTTTGTCAGGCATGATTGGCCTTTAGTAAACCTGTGCTGTCTTTTCCCAATCACCTGCTTCATTTGGTTTCTAATAGCTTCTAGGGGGACTTGCGCCATTATTTTCTCAGGGACTAAAGTAAGACTAATGGGTCTGTAGTTTCCCAGGCTCTCTTTTGGGCCCTTCTTGTAGATGGATATGACATTTGGTCTCTTCCAGTCACCAGGGATATCCCCTGATCTCCACGACTTTTCAATTATTTTAGATAGTGGCCTTGCAACCATGTCAGCCACTTCTCTTAGCACCCTGGGGTGGATTCTATCTGGGCCCATAGATTTATTTGGGTATAAGAATATAAGCTCTTCTTTGTTAGCTTTTCTCATTACATAACAGCATAACTCTCTTCCTTTTTTACTGGGCCTAACATACAGAACTGTCTTGTCCTGGTATGTTCATACTCCCTCAAATTTACTGTAAAAAAACAGTAATTTAAATACTATCCTTTAAGAACGGGGTTCTCACCTTCCACAGAGTGGAGTATATATATACACCTGCCATGCATGTTGGAAATAATAGTCAATCAACATGAATGCATTTTCAAATATGATTTAGCAATTGAGAATAATGTGGAATAGCCAGTACTTCCTGACAAACAAGCTTTATGCATACCTCATGGGCTTGACTATACTTGTGGAACATCTGAGTAAAGTAGGTAACATTGAGAAAGTCTTCTCCAGCAGCAAATGCATTTTAAATTATGCCCTTTTTGTCCCTATCTCAGTTAGAAAAATTAGTTTTCCAACTTTCCTTATTTAAAGTAGCTTACTCTTCAAAATTCTTGGTTACAAGGGACAATCTGTTTTCAAAGACATTGTTAATTATATGTATGGGTATTATTGTGGCCTTTACAACTTGCCTGCACATACTTATTGTTCAAAATTATCAGACTATCTATATGTCATCTCTGCGGGTGACTGAAGAACTCACTGTACCTGATATCCAGCATTTCAGCTTTGGTTTTGATTGAACGTAAGCAATAGCTCTTGGGATCTCACTGGTGCTCCATGACTTTTACATTCTTCTTTACACTGCATATATTCAACTTCTGGCTTCAGACCTGTTGTTTTCCCACTTAAAAGACTGTTTCCTAAAGTACGTGTGTGTGATGGCAAGGTGGAAGGAGCTAAAGGAAAGATGCTGTAATCAGTTGTCAGCCTCACTGAGAGCAGGTTTTCCTGGGGCAGTCAGCTGAGTGCAGCCAGCTCAGTACCACACAAGCTCAATGCACTCCCATTTGGGCTGCTGTTCCTCATCCCATCCTTATTCTCCACATGCTATTACCAATCTCTATTGCAGCAGCTGGTAGCTACAAGAGAAGATGCTACAAAAGCTACCATAAAAAAGACCCAGACAGCCTTAAGCTGTCTGAGAAGGATTATGACTTGTATCATCCTCTGACAGGACAAACAGGAAATGAGAAAAGCAAAGCAAATGAAAAGCAAGCCATGTCACCAACCCATTCCCAAGCAGGCAAAAGAAAATTGGTGCCATGTAGCACAACAGACTCCTTCCACTTCCTTCAACATTGCTGAGAATAGCATCAGTAGTGTTGAAGACAGGGAGTGTTGCGTGCCTCTTCCTTACTCCTTTTCTTCTTCAAGATCAAATAAATGCACTGCAACACAGTTACAGCAAATACGCAGGCTGGAGTAAGTGCTGCCTACTTATGAGACTCTGCTCTGAGGTGAAGGCATATTTAGGGGAGCTCAAAAAGGTTGATTCATCTTTTTTCCTCCAGCTATAAAAGCACAATAGTAGTATTTATAGCTGCCAGACTGAGCTCTTCCTCCCAGTAACATATGCCATCCACCAGACCCACCCTCCACATTTTCTAACTCAAAATTATTCAGTGTTGGCTGATGTAAATGGAAAGGATTTACTTTAAAGGAAAAATTTTTGTGACTGCCCATTAAATGTCACAGAGGAAATTCATGGCATGTAGGAAAACAACTGTGTACAGTACTGTTGAGCCAAGACTCTAACAGATGTTGTACTCATTGCAGTCTAAGCGTAATAACAACAATTTTAATTACCAGAAAACAGGAAAAGCCTTATCTCCCTGTGGTGATACTGTGGAGGCATTATTATCAGTATTGTCTCCTCCTGATTTCTGATATGTGCTCAGGCTGGAGTCTGTAATATTATCCTGGCACTCTGATCCTGCACACACGTAGAAGGCCTCAGCATTAGAAAAACAGTTGCTACCAGGTGATTTGTTCCCGTTTCCAGAACCAAGCTCATTTCCAAGACTCCTGGGAGCATCATTCCAGAAGGCAAGGAAACCCAACCCTGGCTCTTCTGCCACATCCATCCAAACCACTGCATGCCATTTCCTGATGTCAGCTCTGGCCCAGGAAGCAAAGCACAATACAGTAGCTTTGGGATGGCCTGAAAGAAAGTTGTCTCAAGTCCAGCTCCTCACTACAGTATCACCAGAACCAAAAAGCAGTTACTTAATATTTTTCTGTGCTTCCTTTCCTAAAATGGGTAGAAGATATTTCTTTATCGCACCCCAGCAAAGCAGGAAGCTACATGTTTTCTGATCAAATTGAGCATTTGAGCTTTCTGGGAACTGATACTTAGTTTGAGTTACCTCGGTTTCAAGATAGAATTGTCTAATAGTTCTACAATAGTCAAGTGGGTTTTTTGTTTTGGTTTTTTTGTTTGTTTGTTTGTTTGTTTTGTTTTTATCTGAAATGGTATGTGAAAAAGAGATTTGTAGTACATTGCAATAAAGTCTCCAACCTCTTATTGACTTCCAGCCGGAGCAATATCCTTAACTGATATTTACTGCCCAAATCTCAATTAAGTGCAGCTACTAAAATAAACTAAACCCAGTGTTTCATAAATGAAAACTACTCTTTATTTTCCAATTATGTTAGGGAAAAAAAAAAAAAAAAAGAAAAAAAAAAGAGAACACAGGTTTTTTTGAAAACTCATGTGGGATCACAGGATGATTCAGGTGTGAGGGGGCCTCAGGAAGTCTCTAGACCCCTCAGGGCAGGGTCAGCTCTGAGCTCAGAGTGAGTTGCTCAGGGTTTAACCCAGCAGGGTCTTGAAAACCTCTAAAGGTAAAGATGGCACAGTCTCCCTGGGCAACCTGTGCCATTGCCTGCCTGCTCCTCCTCGTGATGAAACAGCCTGTCCTTAAACACAGTTGTCCTCTTGTTTCATCTTGTCCCTGCTGTCTCATCCTCCCAATGTGCACAACTATGAAGAGCCTGGTTCCACCTGACCAATACCCGTCTTGTAGTCCCTGGGGGTGCTGTGGGGTCCCCCCACATGGCTGAACAAGTCCTACTCCTTCAGCCTCTTCTCCCAAGGAGAGAGTCTCCAGCCCTGATCAGCTCCAGGACCCTCTGCTGAACTTCCTCTGGTTTGTCCAAGTCTTTCCTATACACTGGGGCTCCAAACCTGGCCATGGATACTGGAGGTGTGGGCTAGCGAGTGCTGAGCAAGGAAGGGGGAAGGAAAAGAAAAAAAAAAATTAAAAAAAAGAGGAAAACATTTCTTTCAGCCTTCTCTGGCATGGGAAGCCAACACTTCCCAAGCACTGAGGCCGGGGAGACCCAAATCACACAGGATTTCACCCGCGTCTAGGTGTGTCTAGTTCACCTGATTTTTCCTTGAAGACCCCAGCTTGAAATTTCCCGTTCTGTAAAAACCCGAACTCTCCTTTA
>NW_010330890.1:0-46850 GCF_000700745.2 Antrostomus carolinensis
CTGTCAATGAGCCCCGCTAATTTTTGCCCCAAAAATCCAGTCTTGCTGGATTGATCAGTAGCAGAGAGTCATTGAGATAGATCCTAGGTAGGGTCTCCGAAAAGTCGAAGCAGATGAGAGGCCATAATGAAGACATTAAAGAGACAAAATGTGATGGGATAACCCATGTCTCTCTCTCTCAAAAAAAAAAACCCTTCATTTTTTCCAACATGATAGTTGAAATCCTGGGCACAGTATACTTAATGGTACAAGTGCAGCTGGCTGGTGGGAAAGGGGTTTAACCCTTGTCTCTAAGTTGGAGACACGTGGGTTTGATGGCTGGACCACTCAGTGGATAAGGAGTTGGCTGGATGGTTGCACTCAAAGAGTTGTGATCAACAGTTCGATGTCCGAGTGGAGACCGGTGACGAGTGGATTCCCTCAGGGGTCGGTACTGGGGCAGGTGCTGTTCAACATTGTCAGTGACACGGACAGTGGGATTGAGTGCAGCCTCAGCAAGTTTGCCGATGACACCAAGTTGTGTGGTGTGGTTGACACGCTGGAGGGACAGGTGGTCTCCTAGCTGATCTCTCTCTTTTAAAGCAAACTGCATACACATGCATGTATATACATATTTTTATATATTTATAGCCAATTTAATTAAACAAAATTCCCTACAAGCTGAGACTGCACAAGACAAGATTTGATCAAGAACTGCTTTTTTTTTTTTTTTTTTTTTTTCTCCAATTCCCATGTCCAAACAGAAGTCCCTAAGAAAGGAGGGCTGGATATTCCACATAGAAAAGTGTTGGCTTTTCGAACAGATTGTTTACGGAAGGTTTTAGTTAAATCATCTCATTGATTAACAAAGATTTGGGCTATGCCTGTGTGAATCACTGAAATTACAGGTTGGGTTGGCAACTAAATGAAAAATTAGAGAAGAAATTCAGCCTAGCTTAACTGAAAACTTTAACAAAAGTTTAACTGCAGCTAAGTGAAAATGATTTGTTGGGGGGTTTTTTGTTTTGTTTTGTTTTTCCACTAGGACGTGAATGGATTTTTCGAAGTCAGGGCAAAATACCCAGTGTCAAATGTAAAATTTTGTTTTATGGCACTTTTAATGAGAGGAAATGACAAAGTAGATGCGATCCCTTTCATCCAAGATCTCAGTGAGTAGGGTGCTTATTCAGTATGTGGGAGGCCAGGATTACCTTCTTTCCTCACCTTAAGGACATTTGAATCAATATCACCCAGTTATTAGGGCTTCATTTGGGTGGAGGAAAGGGAAATTCTTAATTCCTCCTCTTCTACTTTTATTGGCAAAATAATTGAAATATTTCAGAGACCATGGAATAATTCTGTGGCTTAGTGCCCTCACCTAGGAGAAATGAGATCTGTGCTCCGGGCTGCATTACGCTGACTACTTAATTTAAGAGCATAAACGTCTCCTGGAGCAGGAACTGCAATCCTTTTCTGCTTCGCCCATGACTTGTCTAACTGTTTGGTGATGAAGTTATTTTGTGCACTGAGCCCTAATAAGTGATTTATTGTATGTAAAATATAACAGATGGAACAGGAGAGACCAAGACAGCCTGACCCCAGGCAGGCAGCCTGGCTGGTAGGTTAATACCTGGCTGACCCTGGCTCATATGCTATCCAGGCAAAGGCAGAGATGGGACCCAGCTCTGCCACAGCCCAGCCCAGTGCCTGAGTGGCAGCTCTCCACCTACTCTGGAAGACTTAAAAATCTAGCAACAACTGTCTTTTCTTTCTCTTTAAAAAAAAAAAAAATCTTTTTCCTCAGACAAAGCTAAAAATACCGTCCTGATCTTAAAAATAGCTGAGGGAAGATAAGAAATCACAGCTAGCAAAAAACCTTTTGCCCAGTTCTTTTCTTGATGTTCTAGTCACAACTACATTTTGAAAGAGGTAATAACTGAGAGTTACTTCGATTAATTGGTTGGTTGTATGCTTGAGAAAGGAAAACTGAACTTTAGTAAGACCTTAGGCCTTCTTGTCAGATCAGACAGTATACTAAAAACCATTTGGACTATAAAATGAGTATAGATGACAAAAGGTAAATGAGCTTTCCACTTACAGGAGCACTTTTTTTCTTTATTTTTCTTGTTTCTGGGGCTGAGTCCTGCGACAGGGCTACAAGAGGCAGTGCAAGTACATGATATAAGCAATGGAAACATTTTTAATTAAAGAAAAATATCTCAAAGATAGTACCGACAGATGGGACAGTTTCCTTCCATCTGGAGACTGAAAAGAAGAGGGGGCAAAACACCTAAATTGTGGTAAGGGCAATCCTGTGTAGTCAAAAGTATTAGCTAGATGAGAAGGACTTTCTCACAACTTTAAACTGTGTTTATTTCTTTTCTTGCATTCTTTCTCTCTTTGAATGAAAAACACTGAAACTCAGATGAATTTTATAACTTTTCCCCTGCTTTTGCACTATAGGACTTTCTTCTGCTCTCACATTAATGCTTACCCTGCTTTCTTCTCAAAGCATAGATCCCTTCCAGAGTCACTGCCATCAAAAGATTCCCTAGCTGAGAACGATGCCAAAATAAACTGCTCGAGGTCCCACCTCCTAAGACTCTCAGGAATCCCAGCAGAGACTGATGAGTTAGATTTGGCACCCATTTTGTATTTTAAATATATTATTTTTCCCCTCTAGGTCATGGATATTTAGACAGATGTGTTAAAGAGATTTGCAAAAATTAAGAGAATGACAAGGTTAGCTTTGTGTGACTAAAAAAAGAAGTAATTGCCACAGCAAATGAGGAAGACATCAGGGCCCAGCTGTTCTAGGCTGTGATGGAGTTTCTTTTGTTCTTTCTGTTAGTAACAGATGCTGTCCAGCAGAGGTTTTAAGACCCTTATGGCCTGAATTCTTGCCAGTGTCATTCATTTATAACAACACCTTGTACCTTTGTATTGTCCGAGATGTTAAAGCATTTGCTCAGGCCTTGTGAGAGACTGAACTGGGCATCTGATAGCACCTGTGAAAATCCCACTTGTAATGGCTACACCTTCACCTCTGCACTTCTGCTGGAAGCAAAGCTCTTCTCCTCAGCAGAGGTGTGACTCTCACTGCTGTGGCTGCCAGAGAAGGAAAGCCTTTTAATTGAAGTGTTACACCTGAATGACTGTTATCCCTGCAGGATAAAAAAGAGAAAAAAAGTCTCTCATGGGACCAACAAATAACTAATGAGTCTGTCTACTGAGGAGCAGCAAGAAAAGCATGTCACCTTGTCTTGTTTGGTTTGGCAGAGCTGGAGCGCTCATAAGAGATGAAGCTGCTACAACTTGCCTCCCCTGCTCCTGGAGCTGCGCAGCCTCCGCTGCCAAAAGCACTCTTGCATTGCAGCGCGCGCGGCAGGTAAGTGTCTGCCAAATGACAAAACACAAACCTCCTAATGAGCAGCTGAGGGTAGGGGTGGGGATTCCAGATAGAGACAAATCTATGTCCCTCGGGAGATCTGGAACAAACTGATCAGTATAAGAAGTATTTCACTGCTAATTAAGTCTTGATCCTTTGGCTTCACTTAAAACAATTTGAGAGTATATCAAGTTTGAGAGCAGGTGCTGACTAGCTTGAAAGCACTGGTCCATCAAATCAGGTAAGGGTTTTATATTCAGAAACTCCCCTAAAAGGGAGACTGTAACTTGCTAAGTGATAGATATACCCAGGCCCTTTCAAGTATAATGCATTATTGACAGAGTTATAATACTTATGACTTACTTTTATTCCCCCAAACACTTGCAAAATTCCCCTGTGCTCTGAAAAAGCCTCCTCTGTCTCATATTCTGTCCTCTTCATTTGTGTGTATGGAATGAATGCCGAAGGAGGCATAGCCAGGTGCAGCTCGGAAATCCCAGGAGTTGTTGCTTCTGCTCTTCCTGCCTTGGTTTGGAATTCAAATCCAAACAGGAAAGTCTGATTTTAGAGGAGATGCCACCTCCATTTCATCATCTTCAAAACTTTCAAAGGTTAAGAGCAGAAGCGGGTTGGATGCGTAGTTCATCATCTTTCCAGGTTCCAGAGTATTTAGAGAGGTCATCTTTTATTAGTAGCTCTAAGGTTTTCTTGACTGACCAGAATGAAGAAAGACCTAGGAAATGTGCAAGTGAAAAATAATTAGCTGCATATGCAGTAGGGAACTGAGACAGAGAGGTCATTAAAAATTTGGGTTATGTTTTTCTGTATCTGAAAAAAATCTTTATTAATAGATCTCTGTGCTACAGAAAACAACAAAGCAGGTTAGAATAAATAAAAAGCTGTACCATGCCTCCCTACTGATAGGGCTGCCTGAGGACAGAATGCAGAATCGGACATACTTACAGCAGCTTGCAGTATGACCAGCTCCAATTGCTCCCAATCATAACTTATCCTAAAATCATGGTCAAAAGATACATTTTTTTTCATAATTTACTATCTGAAATTTGGGTCTCTAAAGCTCACTTTTTAAGAACATCTTTCCAGTGTCACACTGCTGCATTCATGGGGCCCAAAGGTTTCTGTACCTACCTCATCAACTGAATGGAAAGGATATTTTAAAAATAGAAAAACATTTGCAAGTATTGCAGACTTTCTTTCACTATTCCTTGTTGCATTGTCAGTGTTCTGGAAGTGAGTAGAGCACTCTTTCAAGTTTCTGGTATGCCTTCAAATTGCTGCTGCCCATACTGAGAATCGAAACCTGCTAGTGTAATGGGGATCAATCCTAGTAGATGGATTTTCTTCATCATAGTAAGGTTTTATGTAAGGTCTTCCCTCAAGTCTTGTGGTAGTGTTATAGTCACCAGCTTGCTTCTAGCCTTGTGGAATCTGTCAGACAGTTGGATATTTCTTTGGAAAGACAAAACAAGCATCACAGGCATATTTTATTCTCTGATATCTTGCCTTGTCATGAGAAATCTCTGTATGGCTTTCTCTCTCTCCTATTGCTGTGTAGTGCCCTTCTGTGGCTTGAGGTACGTGGTGCTCTCAACACTTTATGAGGTTTTTCACACTACCGGCTTCTGAATAGTTAACATGAGGCTAGTGGGAGAGAAATATCTCACCCTGCAAGAGATAAACAATCTTAGTCCAATGTGCCTTGTACTGTGTAGCAGATCCTTGGTCAAGCTCCATTAGTAATGTGTCATTCACCCAAATAACTTATGCTGATTTTGTAATGAGGACTCTTGGTGCCTGTGCTCCAATTATAGTTCTTTACTCCTTGCACAAAGAAGTCTTCCTAACTTGACAGAAATAGTTGAAAGGATTTAGTTTTCTATCACCAGATCTGCTATAAATCATCCATTAATGAGTTATAACAGCTATGCTCACCTGCTGAAGAGTATTTTACTGAGTTTAAACATTGTAAGTAAACAGAGTTGCCCGATATGTTGCATGGACAAGAAGTGGTTGAAGTGTAGTGTGACAGAAATTATGTAGGGGTGCATATCCAGAGCATCCTTATTTAGACCAAAGAAAAGGTGTGGCATCAGTGCAGGTCCATTATGATATAGTATCTCTGATATAACACTGTGCCATTTCCTGAAGAGAGTAGGCCTAAATAGTTTGCAAGGTGAAGGTCCCGTGGAAGACCCCCGAGAACATCTTCCATCTGGACCCCAACACTACAGGCCCAATGTGATTGAGTGAATTAGCCTATTGTTTTCAGCAGGGGAGGAAAAAAAGGGTGTTAGTAAATTAAGCAGAGCATCCAGCAACACTAAGCTGTCGGTTCTGGTGATTATACCTTTCATTTGCTCTTAATTTGGAACACTGGATGATTGTTATTGCTGTGGGCCCAGGAACAGAATTTGGAAAGGAAATAAGAACATAGGATTGTGGCTCTCCAGTTAAAATGTGTTCATGATGTCAGTTCTCCATCCTGCTGTAGTCCCTTTGAGCTCCAGCAGTGAGGATGAAGGCTGCTTAACATTTGTCTCCATGGGTTTGGTTTTAGGGTAGGATAACGTCAACTGCAGCTGGGGAACATGCACCTTCCAACCCAGCTCCTTTGAGGTAGAGCTCAACTATTTCTAGCTGCAGAGCATCATTGCCTCCTTCCCTGACACCCTTTTTGCCAGATCAAGCTAGCATGAGAGGTCACAGAGCAAGAGAGAGGGTTGGTGCCAACTTGTAGAAACATAAGATCCATGTGGGTTAGGAGATCTAAATCTCATACGCAACGACTGAAACAGTTGGGCAGTGATTTGGCAAGCCCAATGAAGGCATTTTCTGAGCATAGTCAGCCAGTCCAATGTGCTCTTTCAGCACTGCTGTTGTACAACCAGTAACCTATGGTGCCTTGCACTATTTATTTCTGGTTGCCACAGTCCCTCTTTGGGGGGCACTCTGGAAGTTCCCCCCTAAATTAGTGAGTTAGTGAGGCTGTTCTAATGTGAGAGGGGTCATAAAAGAGCATAAAGTTTGCTTAATCTTTTCCTCCATTTCTGCATTTGTCAGAGTTTGGTTGAAACGGTGAATTGGTGCTGCTGGTTCTATTGCTTTCTGAAGTGGTTAGTGCATGGGTCAAAGTTTTGTCATGTTTAAATCTGACCCATTTAGCATGTCTAAAATTGACCCATTGAGCCCAGACTGCAGTCACAGTGAGTGGCTCAGCCAATGTCATGTCAGATACTGGCAGCAGAAATAAGGCCTAAGGCTTTTATGCTCACACATCTCTCTGTTAAAGGACCATTCTCAGTTGAATTCATTGAATTGTCTTCTACACTAGATTCTCCTGCATGAGTCTGAAAATAAATTATGCATCCAAATTAGTGTTAGAGGCCACTGTGTCTTTCCCAGCCAATACTGCCTGAGGCTTTTGATGCTGATCAGGATGTGGATAATTTCCTGTGAAGACGGAAGAATAGCGAGACATTCTTTAAGTACTAAGAAATAATATTTAAACTGTGATTCTTACTCCACAAAAGCTTTAAAACATTGTTTGAAGCTGGTGTGCTGCAGGAAGCAAGCTAAAATCGGCTCAGTTCCTCACCTTAATTGCAGTCCTTTCCCTGACAGAGGAGAACCTCACACGTTGATGTCCTGTTATCCGCTTTTGGAGGAGCAGAACAAGCCCCATTGAAACGTTAAGGCAGTCAGCACTCTCCTCACCTCTGTCTTCTGGCCTGTCTCTGGGATCGATATACAGCATCTCCAAGATATGGCAAATGTCCAGCTGCTTGCGAGGCCACGTCCCCACATTTGAGCTTGGAGCTACCAGCTGGCAGCAGCAGCAGCAGCCCTGTGCCGTCTGGGTGGTTACAACCAGCGGCTTTGAAGTTCTGCCCTTCAGCTATCTCCTGTTGCATGCAGCTTGTGATACATGAGTCTGTGTCCTGCAGCTGTCACCGTTTCAGTCAGCAGGCATTGGAAGCAATGCTGGCCACCCCGGGGAAAGGGGCAAGAGTTGAACAAAGTGTTCATCTTCAATTAAACCATTGGAATGCCAGCGCAGAGTCTGATTCCCTGCCACTTTCTCCTCCAAAACCAGTGTCACGTCTGAGCTTTTTAATAGGAAAAACAGAGGCAGCTGCCAAGGTCTGCTAGTTAGTATGGGTTTGAACCAAAGGGGAAAATCAGTAATTGTGTCAAATGGCTTGTAAGTGGGACAAGCTGATTTTTAGGTCGTGATTTCATCAAGCTCCAACTCCCCTTTATACTGCTGTCTTCAGTTTGAAACTTTGCTGCTGAATATGTTAGAGGAAGCCAACAAGATCACACCCAGGCAGCTAAACCAGCAGAAGGGTTTTGGAATGTTTCCTTGCATTGAGCCAAATTCAGCTTTGGTATAAGTGCCATTCCTACTTAAGCCAGTTCTGAGGCTGCTGCTGAGGACAGGTTGAAACCATCAGTCCAGATTTTCGTCTTGCATTGCATTATCTGAGTTGTCTTCACCAGGAAAGACTTCATTATGCAAAACATAAGCAAGAGGAAAATATGACCCACCTGGCTGCTACACCTACTTAGTCCTGAGCTGAATTTGCTCAAGTATCTCTTTTTTGTCTTGCACATCAAGTGTGCCTGCCTGTTTTGAGCCACAACAAAAGCTGTAACAACAGACTTTGACACCTGTGTTTCCTCCAGCTGTGAGTCTCATCTTTTTTCTGCAAACCACTTTATCCGCTTCAGAATCTGAGGCCAGTTCTCAGAATTACAAATGCTGCTCTGCAACAAATGGTCTCTTCGTTTGCTTTATCTATAGTAGTGTGTGCTTCTTGGTCGTCTTTGACTGTTTCTATGAACTTTACATGCTGCAGGGTATTCCCCTGAATTATGGAGTGATCTTGATACAAATGGCATAACAAAACAGTTTACGGTGCAGGCTCACATGTTTAAATCCATGGTTATGTTCTTAAAGATCTGACTTTTGCTCTCCTCTGCCAGCTGTCCTCCCTTAGTGACTAGTGCTGATAACAGCCCTGCTGAGAAAGCAAATGGCAGAAAGCAAAGTTCTTCCTAAAAAAAAAAAAAAAAGGGGGGGGGGGAGAATGAAGAAGCAAAAAGGAAAAGAGGGTCAGAAAAAGTTATTCTAAAATGCAAACTGCTGTTAAGCCTGGCCTGAGTAACTAGACTGGCAATCTTCAAGGCTGGAATCATTGCCACTGAGATGAGTGGAAAATGTTGTTGTCATTCACAGAAGAGCAGCAAAGGAATTTATGGTATGAAAGTTGTCTGTCTTCTAGTGCATCTATATACACCATGTGCTGGGCCACTTGGCAGGCCAGGAGATTATGTAAAAAAAAAAAAAAAAATCTTGGAAAGTCTGTTGTCTTTGTTTAATATATCAGAAATGCTATTCTTCCAGAACCACAGCAGCAGTTCTGTATTAGAGTTTTTAATACAGGGGAGGGAATATACCCAGGAGAAATGAAAGCTCTCATTTAATGAACTTTCAAAAGGACACTGAGGATAGAATAAAAAAAATGTGGTGGGCAGTAACATAAGAGTAACTTCTGACCCACACCTTACTCTGTAAAAAGTCATTGATATTTACAAGAAAAGTAGAGAGCCCAAATAAAATAACATCATATGGACTTTACCTGCTGTATAGAGCAGGAAAAAATAGTACAAGTAGAAGAAAAGTCATTGCAGTACTCCAGAGGTTGCAGCTAAGAAGCCAGGAATGTGGGATATTTGGATAGCTTTATAAATCTTACCCTTAGTTTCCAACACTTAACCAAATTTAGGTCAGCCTGATCCAGCTGCTCCCCCTCAATGGGTCTGAGTGAGGAATTCTGTCTGGGTAGACATGTCTCCCAACCTAGATAATTAATTACATTCATTTATTTGAATTTAATTAAAACAGGAATAATTTTACATCATAAATTAGTTGTCACTATTTTTATTTTTTTTTGTGTGTTCGCATTTAAGTCAGCTGGAAAGATCAAATAGACTTGTTCATTTCCCTCTTCGCTTGTAGTTGTTTTTCAGTCCACTTCCTGTTCAAGTTCTTATGCATACTACATTTTGCTTTTTATTTAAACTCTGTTTTCAACAATATTATTTAAACCATGTCTAATCTTTCAAGTTTCTTCTGTGCCATTTGTGGTCTGCTGAACTTTTCCGTCTCTTTCATAATTACCTGGAGCCTTTAGCCTGCATTGGTAATTTCAAATGTGCAAAAGGGTTCACTCTTCTGGTTAGGATTTTTTCATTTGGGAGATGTCTGATCCATAGTGCACCATTTTATAACCCCCCAAACCAACTTATAAATATGAACAGACAGCAGGTGATTAAATTTGGAGAACTGCTATGTCATTATTTTGGGAATTAATAAGCAGCCTGGGACTCATTTAAGCCAGACCTTAAAAGCCTTTGTTCTAGCAAATAAAAAAGGGTGATCTTGCTTCAAGTCACTTCTCAGTCTACTCTCAGCCATTCCTTTCCATATTTTGACCAAAAAGAGCCCCAAATTTGCAAATATGCTTAGCTTACCCTGGCAAATTTTTGCATAGATAATAAAAATCTCATTCCTAACCTGGCTGCATCTTCTAGTCCCTTTATATTACTTTGCTATATAAAAATGCAGAACACATACCAGGCTCAAAAATATATTCATAAAAGCCTCATGGTCTTTACATGGCCATGTATTAGGTGGTTCTTCCCACAACTAACAATAAGAATTAACTCACCAAAAGATATAAAGTTATTTGCATAATGGGTGCATCAGGTAAGCTTGTACTTTCAGAAAAATGTATTAGCTCATGTATTTTATCAAACAGGGTAAAATTATTATCCTGTTGCACCCAGTCTCAGAGAGCCTACACAGTTTCATGTGATAGCGTTGCATATACTTTTAAAAGCTATGCATAAGCAGCTTACTTCCTCTGACTTCAATTATTTCACAGTGTAAAAAAATGCTACTGTCTTTGAATACAATCTCATGTTACATGATCAGGAAAATCTTTAAAGTTCTGTTTTTTTTGAACCACTTGAATTAAAATCTTATTTACTTTCCACAGACCTCTACACTAGAATAATAAAAATACACATAGAAATCTCCCTGTTTTATAGGTGATGAAAGTGATTTTTACATAAGTGTATGAGCTTTCATCTCATTTGAATTTTGTAGGACTTTCCTATAAGGACAAAATGTCTGTAAAATATTATGTTACCAAAAAGGAGATTTTCTACTTGAACTGTTTTCTGTCAGAGCTAGTTCAGATAGATTGGGCAATAAAACTATCTATTGTAAATTACTAATTTTTGCATAAGTTTCTTTCTGACTTCTCAGCTGGTCCTGCCCTTCTCTAATGGGTAATGGCACTGGGAGCTGTGCACTTGCCTCTGGGTCTGTCATGAGGTTTGACTGGAGCTGGACCTTCTGAGAATTGGCACAGCACACTTTCACACGCTGCAAAAATAATTTCTTGTGCTAATCCCTCATGGCATTTACATATTACACAAGACCCTCTTTATAGAAGAAAAAACCCAACATTTTCCCATGACCATAGTTAATGTACTGTAAATCTGTGAACTGTAGGATCTGTGAGCCACATCTTGGGATACTTTGCCCTCCAGAAAAAGACTTGATACAGCAGTATGTTCTGTATCAGAGAGGAAAGCTCTGATGTGGTTAAAACAATAGTTCTAGGCTTGAGAGGTCTAAGTTAAAATGTATGCTCGTCTACTGACTGCTGTGTGACTGGTTGTTAGAGTACTACATAAACACAAACACAAAATAGGTCCTCTTGTGATAGACACAAAATTCAAGAGTTCAGAAACATCTCTCCTGGTTTGATCTAAGGGTTCATTGAACCTCTGTCCAGTTGGTTATAAACAGATACACAGGGAAGGCTAAAAATAAGGAAAGAAATATACTTCCTCCAAGTACTCTCCCAATTCCCAACATTTCATAAATCTGATGTGTGGGGGTTTTCTCTTTAATAACCCTAAATGTCTCTCTTCAAGGTTCTTGTACAGGTTCCCTGTCAGCACATGCAAACTTTTTCCATCCAAAATATCCTTTTGCAGGGAGTTCTGTAGCAAACAGAACTGTTTTATTTTATTTCTCCTGACCCTTGCTCTTGAAGGTTTAATTTGGTGTCGCTCTCATGCTGGAAGACATACTGTATAGTCAGTTTTTTCCTTCTTTTCAAAGACACCCTTTGATTTGCTGACCTCTGTTGTGTATCACCTGTTCAGGTTGTCTCTTCTTCAGGCTGACAAGTCTCAGCCTACTCAGCTGTCCCTTCAATTGCATATGGTGGTGGCTCTAATGCTTTTTCACTAGTGGGGATCTTGACAGAAGATTTTGCAACAAGCCTGTGTCTTTACATGTGTGTTCAGATACACATGTTTATATATAAAAAAATATATATTGTATTTTATCTATTAAATACAATGAAAATTTGAGAGCAGTACTGTACAAAAGAAGAATGGTACAGGATATTTATTCTAAAACTAATATTAACAAGATGAGGCTACTTAATTGTTATTAATTGCAAAACAGGAAAAAAGTGACCATTAGCTTGTAAAGCCCTTTGTGACATTCTCCTGTGGGCCCTCTTTCTACTTGAATGGCTACGAGCCCATTTCTGTGGAAGTGAGAGCTCCCAAAATGCTGACTAAGGGTGACTGCACAGCCAAACGAATGCCCAAGAGCTCTGTAATGCATTTGCTGAAACTGTCTTTCAGTGTAGACAGTCTACTTTGTTCAGTCTTATTGAGGAAAAGGCTGGATCTCACTGCTACGCAATAATTTCTCACCACTCACTTTGCAAGTGAAATCACAGGTCAAGTGGGGTGTCAGGACGTTCTAGTTTTGCCCTGCGTGCTGCTTGTGTGCTCAACCCAATTGAATCATGTCCATCTCTATGACTTTGGGGATAGCTGGGGAAATGCCCACTGGAGGCTACTGTGCAGATGCAATGAACTTGTGATGCTGAACTTGGTGCTAGTACCTGCATGTTCATGCTCTGTGTCAAAGCCAAGCAAAACTTAGAAAGACTCTACAGAGGCTGTGAAGATACAGTTTCTTTCCCACTGTCACCAAGGTAGAATCCACCCTGATTCCTTACTTGGTTTCGTCCTTGTTACCCTTGTCTGGGCTGTTGAACCTGTTGTTTTTGCAATGAGGGGATAGCACTGCACAGGGCACATAAAGTGTGAGCAAACCATGGATGTAGATGGTATACATAATGACATAATAGTTTTCTTTGCTAGGAACTGGGGTGATTGCTAATGTTTTATTTGGTTTTTTTTTTTTTACTGTTCCCTAGTGCTGAACTGATATTTAGGAAAGTAGGCAGTCCATTGGTCATAACTCAAGCAGAAAACAGGCTAAACCCAGTGTGGGCAATAGGTTAGAGCATAACACATTGCAACCTAATGAAACAAATGAATGCCCATTCTTTAATAAATAAATTATTTTTGTGACAGATAATTTTGCTTAGCTCTCTGCTGAATTAATGTAATTTAATAAAAGTATTTTCGTAGCTGGATTTGACTACGATGGAGAGATGGAGCTCAACTGCTCATTTGAGGACTGAATGGTAGCAGGGAGTAAAGTGCTTGAGCAGAGTCTGGTTTTGCTTGTGTTCCACATATTTATACAGCCATCTCTGCCTTGGTTGGTTCTGAAGCTGTTTGGGGTTTTTTGTTGTTGTTTTGTTTTTTTTATTCCTGAGATTGTAAAAGGCATCCCCTCTCTGTTGTATTGGTCCTGCTTATTTGCAAACAATAAACAAGGCTCTTCTCTGCTAAAACAGGGTGAAAGTATTAAAAAAAGAGTTGCTGTGTTCTTTAACTGCACCTGTTTCAGGAGTTGTTCTCCCACCCCCCACTCCCCCCCGCCTTCTTTCTCAGAAGCAGATTACCAATATCTTAGCCAGTTGCTGATTCAGGAGTGCAGCTATGCTGAAATCTTGTCCCCTTTTTAGCTCTGCGCAAACAGAATTAATAAGTGTGGTTTTCCTCCACAAGACGATAAATACATAAATTACTAGGTGCTTAAATAGTTTGGTAAGAGGGCACCAGATGAGTATAAAGGCTAGTGAGATAATTTTCATTGTCTCTTTTTTCTTAAGGTCTCATTTTTTAACTTTGTTCCTACTCATGCACCAAGATTTGTGTACCTGTAGGCTACCTAAACCTGATGTGGTGATCGATGAAAATGAGGCCCTATCAGATCAGACAAATGCTTCCCATCTACTTTGACAAGTTTCTGAGCTCATCTCAAACTAACTTTACTGTCTGTCAAAGAACCAGCTTTGCTTGAGATATAGTGAGGAACATTCACACAGTCTGCTCTCCTGGCTCTGATGGAGAGGCAATAAATCTCCAGCCAAGGAACACTGATAAACTAAAGAAGGGCTAATGAATGATGCATGGGTTTGTCCATGTCCCTGGTCACTGCTAAAATGCTTATGGTTTATTTACACACATGTACTTAGAGTTGCTGCGGAGGTAAGGCAGGCTTTCACAGCAATGCTCCTCTGCACTCTGTTCATGGCAATCCTCTTCTTAGGAGCCATGAGCAGGAAAGCATTGAGACAATGAGATGCTGACTTTGACTGGTCCTTCTGAGCTGTTTTTGATCAAACACAATCTTAAGCCCACAGTCAGGAGTCTTTTTCAAAAAACAGAGATCTCTCTTAGAAGTAAAGATCCTATGTACTAAACTAGAGATTTGTCTTCTAGTAAAAAAATACATTCTGGCAATTTTATCTCTCCCTTGAAATCTTATCCTTAGTCAGAGTAGGAATGGTTTCAGCTAAGGAATCCAACCTTTCAAAACACTCAACTGAAAGTGTGTAAAAATACATGCCTATGTGGTTTTTATCTCCTTCTGCTTCAGTTTAACAATAACCCAGCATATGACTCCCTTAGTTGGCAGACTGCTTACAAGAAGTCTGCCATTTCTATTGCTGACATATCTCTTGCTTTTTACTCCTCCAGACTGTGTAGCATATTTAATTAAATTTTGAAACTTCAGTATGAAGTTTAGGAAAAAATGAAGATAATGTTCATGGGGAGAAAAAGGAATTCTTTTAAAGTCAGCTTCATTAACTATCAGGCTATTACAGTGAGGGTCACTTTGCCCAGATTGAAATAACTGGATCTCCCTAATTGCATTTTATTTGAATTATTGCTTTATTTCAAACATGTTATGCTTGTTAGTGATTTAATATGACTGGAAGCACAAATTAATTACACCTGGCAGCTAATTGTAGGAAAGTTATGGTGATCAATGTTTATACTTTTTTTTTTAATATCTACCTTTAGTTTACATACTTGGATCAGTTCCCTCCCAATCCTGAATAAATATTTGCTGCTTAAATATTCCCATGCAAATTGGATTAATTTTAGCATCTTCATGGAAGAAGGACATTGCTGCCTACCCTCAATGTTAAACTAGCTGAACAAGCAAAGGTTGGGTTTTTTTTTCCCTGCTTAAGTAGGAATGAACTAGACAGACAGAAAATTCAGCACAAGTTTGCTTATCCCAAATGGTTTGGGGGCATCCAGGGTATTTGGAGAGATGGAGGTAAAGGCAATCAAAGAATTGACTGGGAAAGTGACTCTTCCTGCAGCCCTAACCTTGAAGAATTTCAGTTAAGCACCGCTCAGCTAAATGGGATGGTAATTAGATAAACAGAGTGGTAAATGTTTGGGTTTGGATATGGACAGAACTCGGGGTGCATGCTTATATGTTTTTCTCTTTATATTTATAGCACCTCATGCAGCACTCATGTCTTCTCTGACACCACTCAACTGCATCATGTCCTGTGGTGTAAATGCACCACAACTTTGGCACCACGGGCTCTCCTTTCTCCCTGTTTCGTTAGCTACCATTTCAGGCATGCTACAAGGAAATGTTCCTGTGGGGCTGTGAGGGCAGAGGGGCTGTGATTTTTCGCTGTGTCACCAGCATTTCTTGTCATGCTCAGCCCCTGCACATTGGGAATATGGGCAACTGATCCTGTGAGATGCTGAATCTCTTGCAGGCAAGCGGTAGCTTTTTCACAGTGCTGTGTCCTGATGGTGTCCTCTGAGTCGTATCCTTTTCAGGGGATTGCTTCTCTTTTCACAGTTCTCATAACAATAGGGATGGGTCATCCCTTACTGGAAACTACACAGTTGAGAAATCCTTGTCTCTGCATTTGTCAACTGAACTGAATTGTAGAGCAAGCCTTGAAGTGGAAAGCCCTTTTAGTCAGAGATGTGACTCTTGGCTTTTTTTGACAGATTAATCGGTTGTAGGAATGAGGTTCCTTTGGAGACAGCAAGTTGCTGAGGGCTTGTGCATAGTTGTTGTGCTGTAATACAGTAACAGAAACAAACCAGAGACAAAGGCACGGGGTTCAGGCAATGCTATAGTGCAAGAGCCGGTAGCCAGCTCTGCAAGCTCCGCACTGCGGAGACTCTTATTATTTACACAGCGGGCTGTTTGACTGGGGAAAGCATCATCACGCAACAACATTTGGCTGTGCAGCACTTAGAGCAGGCAATGTGCATAGAATTTTGGGGGCCTAACTTTGGCCACGAGGATTTGAAAACCTCAATAGTGAAACTGGCTGGGAAAATACCAGGATTTTGTATCATCACTCAGGCTTACGTTTGTAATAGTTAAGACAGTTGGATACAAGTTGTGCTTACTTGCTTCCTGAAGTCTTAGAGGATACAAGACCTCTAGGCCAGTGGAGGAAAGGAAGGAAACAGATTCAGTTTTTGGTTTTGAGTCCCTTAGACTTGTTATGACACCACAAGGTAAATAACAGCATGCACAAAAGCTTAGCTCTCCTCCTCCTACTGTGGTGGGTGTTGCCAGAGGTCCTAGAGAATAAGAAGATACTGTCTGAATGATGCTGTAAAGCTCAGCAAGGAAATAAACAGTTGCCATATCGTAACTTCCGCTCTCCTCAAGCCCCAGAACAGCAAATGTGACATCTCTCTGTGAGCATGTGCTCATGTACATGATTGATGTCTGTGCAGCTTCTACAGTATGCCCAGAATCACTGTGCCTGCACTCCAGGAGACTCGAGTGTCTCCTGTGGTGTTGGTCTCTCTGAACTCCTGGGATGCATCAGACACTTGTGTGATAGGGAGTTGATTTTTGCATGGTTGGTGGCCGTTTGTCTGAGATTTCCAGATGTTCCAGCTGCTAATTGTCTGGAAATCTGGTGGAATACTGCCCCAAAGCAGTTGAGTTGGCAGGCTTGAAAGGTCTTCTACATGTCTAATTAATGTAGTGTGCATGTAAAATATCTTTTGCAAAGATGACTAGGAAAGAAAAATGCAAGTTATTAACAAAGGCAACTAAATTAGAACTTCAGTTCTTTGTGTCTTGCAGACCTTCATTTTCACATTTCTTATATCAATGTTATTATTCTATCAACATGCAATAATAAATATGCATCAAGCATGTGTACTTGTATTTACACGATATGTTCTGTGATGTTTTTAATTTTTTTGTGTCTGTTTCAAATTCATCTGCTTCCTTTACACCATAGCACTCCTTGTACTTTTGGAGACATTTAAACTTTGTTTTGTGAAGCCTTGTGCCCGCTCATTTATTGAACATACTGAGGAAATCTATCACACACAAACATCAAAGACAAGTCTATGGACCTTTTCCATGGCTACTTTTTCTAGGAGAAGTTTTTAGATCAGGTGCTAACAGTATGACATACCTACGTGCTATTTACAAAGGATGATTTGAAGCTTTTTTGTAGTTATCTATCTGCCTACTGAACTTCTGCAATTTCACATTTTGAAGCCTATCGTAACTGGAGTAGTTACTCTATCCGTTTCCTTTCTGCTCTACAGTAGTTAAGATATTTAGTAATGACCCAAAGGAACACATAAGATCCTCACTGATGACTTTTGCAGGTGACACAGGACTGGAAGAACTAAAGAGGCCAGTGATATAGACCTTTCTGCATGAATTGATAAGGTAAGGGAAATTTCATTGTTTGGATATTTATACAATCAGGATAGGATGGAACATGACAAATATTAAGGTTGTGGTGTCAGAATGGGAGACTGCCTGAGGACCAGTGAGTACAGAACGTGGTGGAATTTTTTTTGGGTAGACAGCAGAAAACAATTTCCCAGTGTAACACCATCCGTTTGACTTAATGACATCCTTTTAAGATGTCTACCATTGTTAGAGATATGAGCAAGGAAACTTAACATACAAACAGAGAATGTCATAGCAAATACAACTGGGGATTCTCTGTGGTAAGGACTGAGCATCATGCTCTGCCATTGTCAATTCAAAGAAACTAATGATAGTTGTAGACAACTCAGGAAAGCGATGTGATTGCTTAAGGAGAAAAAGTCCTGTAGAGCATGTAGGAAATCTGAAACTCACTTGCTCTCATTTATGTAAAGGTAAATAACAGGAATAATCTTGATCAGAGTCTGCCAGGACCTAATGTAGTATAAAGTTTGGAAATAGACTCTTCTGTTTGTGAAATGATCTAGTTACCGGAAATTGACGCAAATCACATTTTAACTAGGGAAAAGGTGTGTATTTGTAACATAGAGGGTAATTAAGCATTGGAACGTGTATTCCTAATTGAGAAACATCTACAGACTGTGCAATTTTTTTTATTTTTTATTTTTAAAAGCTGACACCACTCTCTTGGAGGTAAAACTAAGGGGAGTATTGTTGCATGTGAGAGGGGATCCATTCCAATTTTACAAGAATGCTTATTCAGTTGAGCTACTTTAACCAAAAAGAGGATTTTGTTGTAACAATTTCTCTAATTTTTCTACTATCTTAAAAAATTCCTGTAACTAATGAGTTCATGTTGTTTGGTGTCTGTGAGTGTTTTGTGCCTTACCACCATGAAGTATTGAACTATGATCAGGTTTCAATGGGAACCCTATCATGAACTTTGGTTCAAGTGTGTCCTGTATGTGTCTCTTTGTGGCCAGTATTGTGCACTGAATCTTCAGCCAGGAGGAAAGAATATTGCTGGTGTTTATTGTTGGAAGGCTATCAGAAAAGAGAAAAATAATGAACTGAGAAATCCTACCCTACATTATTCTGAAGTACTTTTTATTCCAAACTAGCTATATTTATGGGAGATGTTTAGTGAGGGGATATTCATAATTTTGTTTTGGAAGGTCAAGAAGGGATAATCTAGACACATGGGAAGGAAAATGTAGAAGTGTGCAGTTAATGTGGTGTCCAGGGGTTATTTTTGTGTTCAGTTAATGTGATTTTCACGATAGAGATGTCAAAATAAAGAAATAGAGAATTTAGAATCATCTGATAGAAGGCTAAAATTTCATTGGATTAAGAAATTTATCAAAAATCTCTCTCCGTAAAAGTCATCACCTGTAAATTGAATTGAAATGTGTATTTTAAACCATAGCTTTTCCTAATCCTCAGTCATGACTACCTCTTTGGTGATCTTCTGAACAGAAATTGTACATTGTCTTTTAGGTGGCTATAAAAAGGTATTGGAAGGGGGTTGTGAACATGAGGAAGAACCATGTTTCTGTGCTTTAATCTATTGCACTTTCAGAGTTTACAAGCAAACAAATGCTTTTCCTAGTATACTGGCCTTGAAAGTTCAGCCTGGATAAGGAAATCAAACAGTCTTTTCTCTTTTGGCCCTGCCTTATTCTTCTATTGCTCTTTTGTCCAAATGGGGGAGGAAGAATTAAAACGTTTGATTTAAAAAAATTCTTTTAATGCAATTAAGAGTTCTTCTAAGTAAAATTGTCATATAGAAAAAACAGCTGTATTTTTCCATACATTTGCAGTAGAAGGGTTGGGCTGACTTTAGGTTCTGTGATCCATAACATGGATTAACCAAAACTCACTGGTGATAATGGCTGCTCGTAGATGCTGGCATCCCCTGCTGGTGCAACTGGCAGTTATCAATATTTTTTGCCTGGTGAACTGTTGCTATTGACAGTCTTCTTTCATCACGGACAATATTTTCCAGCACTGTGAAGGGGATATGCATTGGAAGGGTCTCTGGGCCAGAGGGCTGTGGGGTGAGCATCCACTGTGGGAACCTTATTGTCACCCTGGAAGCTGTTCTTGAGGTCACTTCTGCGACCATGAGGGTTAAAAAGTTGTTGCAGTTGTCCTAGGGTGAAGAGTGTCTCATAACTAAAGAACTCTAAGGAGGAGGGGTTGAAAGAAGACATCAAATATTGCAATATTAATAAGAAAACGGTGCAGGTGGACCATGCTGTTTGCTCTCAGAGCAGTGATTGGCTGAAGCTGGGAAGGACTGTGATTTCTGCTAAAAAAAATAGAAAAAAAGAAAAAAGTAAAACATGGTGAAAAAGGCTGCTCAGCTTTTTTCAGGCTGAGGTAAAAATGATTTTTTTTTTCACCTGGCATCTTTTGTCTGTGTTTCTGGTGACTATGTTCTCTATAGGCATTCTTGCTCCTCCCATTGTGGCAGGCTGCTGAGTGTGTTTGTTTCCCCAGTGACAACGCAGGTGTTCCTGGAGCTGGTTGTGCGTTAGCCATCATCATGAGGAGGGAATGGCTTAATTCTACCAACAAGGGAGAGGAATAGCATGTCTCTGACTTCAGCTCGGTCTTGCTGTTAAAATGAATGTTGCTTTCCCATTGATATACCTGCCCATCAGATAGGATCCACCAGGTCTGGACTTGACCCATTGTTCTACCAACAATATAGTCAATTCAGTAGCTAATGCACACGTAAGATGAAAGCTGAAAATAAACAACTCTGCCAGATATAGTATATGTTTTAGTGGGCTGCCAGCTACCAAGGGACTATACTTCAGAGTATTCAAGTCAGGAGTTGTAGGAGTTACCACAACATTTCTCGGTGCCAAAGGTCAGATCTTTTAATCTTCCATGATAATGAAACTATGTTTGCCCTGATGAGAACAAAGGGGCATAATTTTTCCCCAGTAAATGAGCTTTTAAATGGGTAGAGTTCAACTCATTGTTGGCACCTGAATGCACAGCAAGAGATGGAATTAAAATTTTAATATACACTGTTAAGTCAACACAAATGAAGAGGAAAACAAAAGCAGGCAAAAATAAAATAACTATCAAATGGGAAATACTTAAGGCTAGACTTATATGATGTTTCAAAGTGTGAATTGTAATATGTGTTTAAAACATGACTGTTCCTTTATTCTCAGCATGTGGGTTAGACTTTGAATATAGAATAAGAATTTAGCCTTTTTCAGAAGCTGCACTATTAACAAATTATTCTTAAAATGAAACTGTAATGAAACTGTTTTTTAACTGTATAAAACCATGCATTATTAACAGACAGCCATACATAATACAATATAACTTTCTGCAAGGTAACAATAGTTCTGCTAGCTCATTCTTATGTGGTTTTGATCGTCATCGCTTTTACTTGAAAATATAATGGAGTAGGCATTGTCTTTGCCGGAGATCAGGGCCAAGTATAAAGCAGAGCTCTACTGGGACAGCCTCAGCGCTGGGAAGTTCGGGGTGTTTTGCAGCAAGCAGGTGGGCGAGCAAGGCGTACACTGCAGGGCAGATTGCACAGCTGTAAGGTGCGGAATTCCCCTCAAAAGGATCGGCAAGTCTTTGAAAATTAATTCAGCACTGAAATAAAAGAGATTTCTGATACAGGAGAAGAAAATGGGGTTTGATTAGTTTCAAATTAACTCTTTTTGTGTTTGTTTTGCCTTCATCTCCTTGTCTTTTCCCCTTTCTCACACCTTTTTCCCCAAGAGATGGTTTTCATGAGAGAATACAGGGGATGTTTTCATCTTTAAAAGGTGGTACTGGACTATTGCAATAAACTTGCCAGTGCAGCCTGCTTCCCTGTACAGACAGAGCATGCTGGAAGCTGGTGCATCTGGAATGTTAAATTCTGGAAACACTTTTTTCTCAGTATCTATTAGGAAATGCATTCATTGGTTATTTCCTCCTTAGAATGCTTGCAATAGATTTCTATGACTAATTCTTTTTCATTGCATGTTTCTGTGGGTGGGGACAACACAGTGCACAAATTAGGAAGAATGGCTGCACAGCATTTAAATGTGCCAGTGCTCTAAAGGGACTTGCAGGTTTGCAGTACATAGCAGGATTTGTCACTATATAAATGCTATGCAGTAGTATTATTTATTAATTCATTGACTGCATGAATGAAGATCCTGAGATTTTAATGGCAGCTTTCTTTCCTTATGTTCTTGAACTTACTTATCATTATTAACATTTCAGACGTCAGTTAAGACCTCAGCCGATGCCCTTTCCAATTTTTTGGAAAGTGTCATAGCTTTCTTCCCTCTGAAACTCCAGTAGATGGTAACCCGTGATGATAGGCCATGCAGAAACAAATCAGCTGCTAAGCACTTTCAGAATTTCTTGTTTTATTTTGCAACACCAAAGCATTCTCTGCTCTTGCTGATCAGTGTGAATAGTTTCATGGCAGCGAAGTCAGCCAAAAAAAATATTTCTCTTTTGCATCTGATAAAAATTTTATTGCCATATCAAGCTCCAAATAAAACTCCTACTCTTTAAGCAGTTCCTGAAAAACACAAATTAATTTGGGCTTGAATAATACCCCCAAACTACTAAAACTGCCAACTGAAAAAGGAACAGATAATTAGGAGATGACAACAGACAGCACAAAGCCAACAGAGAAAAACTGGAAGACAGCTAGACAGCAACACTGGCCATCTAATCCATTAACAGCCTCCTATAATTATGTTTTGCTTTTGCATTAAATTGGTATAAGCACAAAAAGACATTACTGGAGTTTTAATCTCCAGTAAAAGAAATCTCCTCCTTCCTAATAGCACGCAGCACACACAGAAATGTGACTTTAATTAGCACTACCATAAATTTTAATTTAGCACTTGGTAGGAGCATTTAGCAATGTATGTAAGAAATAGAGGGTGATGCTCCATGAAAGACATCCCGTACTATTATGCCATTGATCCTTTGATTCATATTTGTGGGTTGAGTAGGAGGGGGAAGATTTAGGAATTTAGAGCTTATGAAAAATGCCAGAAGACTGTTTTTCGCTTGAGGTCTTCTGCACCTTTTTGTGTAGTTGAGCTTTTCCTGTTATCAAGGTGTCACTGTCACCTTCAAGGCACCTGGGGACTGTGCTGTGCTGTCCTGTTTCTGCATGGGCTGGGACATCGCAGGGAGCAGCAGTGCAAGATCCCAGCCAAGTGAGACACTGCCCAGCCGATCATGTTATCTGCTGCGAGTGGAAAGCACCTGCAACCAGCCCAGCCTCCTCTTTGCAGCTTCTGCAATTGACTGCTTTCGAGGTTAGATTTTGTGCCATGGATGCCTGTCTTCTCTAAGCATGACTGGGATGACCTGTGGGACACCAAAGCATTCTCATTTCACTTTACACATTAGCCTGCAGACCTAGCAACAACTCAATAGGTTAACAGTGTTAATAGTTAGTAATGGTGTGCATTTCAGCACTGCACTGTGGTATGTTTTCTGGTTGTCAACACACAAAGATGACTTGCAAAGTCTCCAGTATCTGGCTCTATCATGGTGCAATTGGTTCTGCTTTTTTACAGAATTATCTTGTGTGAGCAGCATACAGGCTGAGTTCTACTAGCCGTCTGTGATTTGGGTTTTGCACATTAGAGCACCAAGAACTTGTTTGTTGTTATTTTTTAAAGTTATTCCCTGGTGGCAGCGCTTATTTGTGTTTAAACTGCAGATGCCCGCGTTTATACAATTTACGTTGTTTAATATGTCACTATTATTTGTTTCTAAAAAATTCTGCTAGGTTTGACAGAGTGTATCCTGTGATTTATGGTACAGCCCTGTGCTATGCCATTTTAGTGAGGATCTTGAAACAGGGCCCTGTGGTTTTTTTTCCCCTTTTGCTGTTTGTTCTGCTCTTTAATTACATTCATATCAGCTACTTTGAAGTTAATGAGACTGTTGGGATATGTAAAAGAGAATCCTGTATTGATTCCAGTCCTAATATCTTATCTTTGCATCTTTCTCTTCCTGCATGTAATGTGTTCTGACTGAGTCACAGCTGCTGACATGTTGTAATGGGAACAGTAGCTTTGGCCTGACATAGGGCTTTATTGAACAATCCAAAAGTAAGAGGAAATAGATAGATAAACACAAAATGTCATTCTGCCCTCTCATTTGCTCATTAACCCTGGCATTTATTAAAGTTACTGGGTTCCATACACATCCTAGGTTATACAAATTATTTTTTCCTGTTTCTTTATAAACAACCCTTCTGCTGACTTCCTATTTCCCTCTCCTACTCAGAAAAAAAGAAAAAGACTAGTATAGAACACAGCAGGTGATAATTATGAGGTTGGGATATACATTAGTTCTGCTAAGATTCAATGCCAAGTTAGGTCTTGAGTTTAGGTACAATACCAGCAAAATGTTTAATTGTTCTTGTGCCCATCGGCTAGAGCTGGGTTATTGGATACAGTCAGAAAATGATAGAAGATGGTCTGCTAATGTGAAGGGTACAAGTTCTCCAACACCAACTACTCACATAACTGTTTTGGTACCTGGAAAAGAATTTTTTAAGTGTAGCTAAGCCACCAGATTTCATCTGGCATTTTTTTTTTTTTTTTTCAGCCAAACTCAGTAAATAATCACTTTGTGGTTTTGGAGCTGTTTCTGAATTTGAACCCTCTGCATAAGCTCAGGTTCCCCTGTTCCACTGCCAGATGGAAATCCCTGCAGAAATGTTTCTGAGTAACTTTTGCTCTCTTCCAGCTGTTTTTTCTTGGTTTTGTTTGGCAACCCAGAAATGCCAGGGACCAGAAGCTCGGCAGACATGCATTCCACTCCACAACCTGATTGACCAACTGGAGTCAGTGAAAACTAGTTGCATATTTTTAAATGGAAGTCTTAGTAGGCTGCCTTTCAATTTTACAAGGCCATTACCTATGCACACTCATTCAAAAAGACTGTCCTATTACATTTGGGTTTTCTCCAATTTACAATTAAAACTGTGATTTACATTTGTGATACCAGACTATTTGGAGCTATGCAAGAAGCCTGTGTTGGCAGCAAAGCATCCTAGTGTTCTGCTTGGTTTCAGTTTGCATGACATTGCCAAATTCACCCAAAACTGATTAAAGCATAACTCAGGCAACAGAATTTCATCCTATTTCCCACCAGAAGGTTGAATTTGGATATGAAATAGGATCAGTAGTCCCTTTTGTTGGTGCTGAATCTGAAATGTGTAATGACACCTGAGGTGAGGCCACGTTTTACTCCTGTTATTTTGCCCACCCCAGTTCACCACAAGGCTTATTGTACCTTCATAAGGGATCAGCTTGCATTGCCTGTATTAGAAAAATCTTGATCTCATGTAATTACTAGAGTCTAGTGTGAGAATTAAAATGTAGCAATAAGGTTTAAAAAGTTTACTCCTCACTGTGCTAGTGCTGGATTGCCAGGACCCTGTATAGCAGCATATGAGGAGAGTCAAGAGATGGCAGGACCATAGGTGTCTCTAACAATTCCCTTTTAAGTTCTCAATTCAGTAAAAGATTAAATCTCAACCTGAAATAGCCAAGAATTTTGGTTTGGTTTGGTTTTATAGAGTGGTGTTCTTCTAATGCACATATGGGTAGAAATGCTTTGCAATATTGGCATCTAAAAAAGCTAAGCCTCAAAAGGTATGTTATAGCCAAGGTTTGAAAGAACATAAATGTGATAATCAAGTTAATTTATTGAATCTTCCAGTGGCATTTTCAGTTTTACTTTGTTTCTGCTGCACTTAAAATCTTTGTCATAGTTGAGGAGGGTACCTCAAAATTACTTCTGGGTGATTACGACCTACTTAATAGTGAATGACAAGAGAGGCAGCATCCTCATGACCAGATTCAAAATTAAGTGCAAAAATCACCTGGTCTTAACATGAATGTGTAGTTTGTCTTCTGGTTACCTGGAAGAGCTATAGCAGTAGTTAGACCACTGCCTTGCAACTTAGGAGATGTGTGTTAAGTTCTCTGTTTGTAGTCTAGTCAGCTCCAGGAGCAATGCTACCAGTTAATCATATCCAATCTTGCTGTGATCCCATCAAATAATGTGAAATAGAGTTGGAAGAGCTGTCCAAAGATTGGTGAAAGTAAGCTTCTCAAAGCAAGCCCATTTGTTGTCCTCACCATTCATCAGTCACTCCTTTTTCCCTGTGAATGTGAAGTCTTCTTCCAGCAAAATGAAGCAACTTCAAATCCTAGAAAAGGTAGCATTAGTTGGAAACCAGGGTCAGGGTCACTATATTGCAATCTCTGTGTTTTGTGTACAAAAAGATTCCACACACTGCATACTGTGAATATTCAGCGTAAGCTGTATGATAAGACCACTCTTTTCCATCCTCTGCTCTTTGACCAAGTAGATCCCTTGAAAGGTCACTTCACTGGTTTCTGTCTCCCTTGCAAAAAGGTATTTCCCATCTTCAGAAAGCTCTTTTAGATGTCTGGGTAAAAAGCTTGACATCAAGTCCAAAGTATTTTTTTATTACACACACATATATATATAACACATATATATATATATATATATATATGTGCACTCACCAAAAGTATTTGGCTGATAGAATGTTTTAATAATTATTAAAATCCTTTACTTCAGATTTCTGTAAATTCATTGTAATTGCTAAAACTCTGTATTTTCCTATTTAAAAAAAAATAAAATCTGGTCTTCATAGTCCTGCATAAAAATAAACTCTATTCATCTATTTATTTTTTTTTATTTAAAATAAGATTATACCTACTACAGTTCTATCTGTAAAAAGTGTCTTGGCATATCCTTTTAGAAAGAGCTTATCTAATCTGTTAATCTTTTCCTAAATTCAAGTCTTTCCTACACCATTTTGCAATAAAAATATATTTTAACACAGCAATGAAATTCCCTAAGTACAAAGTAGTTTTTTAGTCTGTAAAATTATGTTGTCAAGCAATGACAGAATAAAATTTCCCCAGACAGACAGAAATGCTGCAATGGCCCAATTTATTTCTATTCTAAAATATGGATTTTATGTATCATTAATCATATTTTTGTTATGAAGTGGCAGGAAGCTGGCCTAAAAGTCTAAAATAAAATATACTTCATTGTCACAGGGAAATCTACTCACCACCTGAACTACTTAGGATTTTGATTTCTATACAATAAATATGAGGGACTTCAGGCAAGAAAAATTATGACATAATTGGCAGAAGTCCCATCTCCAGATGGAGGAACTTCTAAGACTGACACATTAGCCTCACATAATTTATGTTATGGGGGAAATAAAATAACTGAACCCCCCCTCTGATTACTCCACCCAGAAGCAAGGTTTAAGCTGACTTGTTCTTTGAATTAAACCCAAATTCTTCCCTGAATTCTTCAGTGAATTCAGAAAACCGTGTTCTGGAAGATATACAAAGGGCAATTGCTGCAGTTAAGCTTAAGCTGCAGGACCCAAGAGCACTTCACAGAGTCGTTATAGATTTGCTTCTACTCCCCCAGCTACATCTTAGAGATTTACGTGCCTCCTGATCTTCTAATATCCAAGTGCCTACCAGTCTCTATTTATACTTACAACACTTCTGTGTAGTAGAAGAAGATAACTTCTCAGTTGGAGAATGGCAGGGCAGAATAATTAAGTAACTTGTTAGGGAGAGGGAACTGAACCTGTATCTCAAGTACCAGACCCTACTTTCTCGTTTAGGCAGCAGCTGTTCTGGCTTATGCAGAGCTTGAGCTGTGTAAGACCAGCCTGCCAACGTGCTGTAATGCAGACCGCTTCTGAGCCAAGCCAGCTGGATGTGTCTGTGCAAAATGATATGCTTACCAACACTAGAGGTGGCAGGCAGAAGGAATCATAGAATGGGATGGGCTGGAACAGACCTTAAAGATCATCTAGTTACAAACCACCTTGTGGAAGGGACACCTTTCACTAGACCAGGTTGCTAAAAGCCCCATCTAAATTGGTCTGGAACAGTTCCAGGGAGGGGGCATCCACAACTTCTCTGGGCAACCTGTTCCAGTATCTCACTGTCCTCACAGTGAAGAATTACTCCCTATGTTTGGGATTGCCCTGACTCAGGTGCACCACCTTGCATTTGGCCTTGTTGAACTTCATGCAAGTTGCAACCTCTCACCTCTCAAGCCCGTCAAGGTCCCTCTGGATGGCATTCCGTCCCTCCAGCGTGCCAACCGCACAACATAGCTTGGTGTCATCGGCAAACTTGCTGAAGGTGCACTCAATCCCACTGTCCATGTAGCCAGCTAAAATGTTAAACAGTGCTAGTCCCAATATCAGCCCCTGAGGAATGCCACTCGTCACCGGTCTACACTGGAATATCAAGCCATTGACTGCAGCTCTTTGAGTGTGACCATCAGCCAATTCCTTATCCATGGAGTGGTCCATCCATCAAGTTCCTGTCTCTCCAATTTAGAGACAAGGATGTCATGTGAGACAGTGTCACAGGCTTTGCACAAGTCCAGGTAGATGACATCAATTACTTGAACTAACTCAAATTACTCGGATGCTCGAACTAACTAGGAATTATGACAATGGTTTAATGGTCTGTTCTCATATGATTCCATTCTCATATACCATCTTTTGGGGATCACTTGAAAAATGTCAATGCTTACTTTTCTTTGTATCTCTGATTCTCCGTGGTCACAGGGAACACCAACTGAAGAAGAGGAAACATGGTGCTAAGGGTTGGGAAGCATCTTTTAGTAAGTTTGATTTTTCTAATCTTCTGTTCTCAGTAAAGTCTGAGTTTGTTTTTGTTCAAGACAGTCATTGGAGAAGACTGTTAAATGTTTTCCGCTAGCCCTCAAACTTGAATGCCAATATCCCTCATGCTTAGGTAGTAGGATATTTCTATGGCAATTGTGAAATAAGGGCTTAGCTAATTTAAGAATTAATAGCTTGCCTCGATACCCATGCAGATGTAAAAAGAGATGGATCTTTCAGTGTATGCTGCTGCTTACAGCAGTCACTAATACTGGGTGGAGAACCAGAAGTGGCTGCTGTTCGCCTGCTGCCAACATGGCAGTCTTGCTATTGAATACAGTCATTAGAGTTTAAAAATAAATTTCCTTGTTCCTGCTCACTGGCCTCTGAAGTATCAACAGTTTGAATGTATTTATGAATGTCCAAACTAAAGGTGTGATATGCTTTGTCTGTGAAGTGGCAGGAAGTTGGCATTGTGCCTAACTTTCTTTCTATTCCCAGCTTTTATGTGGTAAAGAAATTTATGAGTTTTTCAGTTGCTGATTGGTTTTGGGTTTTTTGGTTTGGTGTTTTTGGTTTTTTTTGGTTTTTTTTTTTTTTCTGGCATTGTGCCTAACTTTCTTTCTATTCTGAGCTTTTATGTGGTAAAGAAATTGATGAGTTTTTCAGTTGCTGGTTGGTTTTGGTTTTTTTTGGTTTGGTGTTTTTGTTGGTTTTTTTTGGTTTTGTTTGGTTTGGGTTTTTTTTGGGTTTTTTTTTTTTTTTTTTTTTAATTATTTAATTTGTGCTCTTACCTGAAGTGTGATGCTTTGGATTGGAGGGTGGGAGGAGTTAATGAGATGGCTTTGGTATGCTCCACTCTGGTAGCCTTCACACCAGCTGTAAATTACGTGCTTGTCTGCAGCCTTCCTAGCATGACCATGTCCCTGCAGCACAGGATCTCTGGTGCTCAGCCACCCTCTGTTTCTGTAGCCTCTGTCTGACATTGACTGGGATGTGAAATTCAGAAGATGTTTCAAATTCTTAGGGTTTTTCTTCCACGTCCTCAGCTAGTCCCAAAAATGAGTGAGGAGTGTAGGATGAAGGTAGAGCCAAGGTTGTCTGGGTCAGAGCCTGATGAGAGAAAGAGGAAAGAAGAATGGACACAATTAGGAGGGTACTCCTCTGACTATTAGGGGTTTTAACAACTATGAGAACCACTTGTGATTTTAACAGCCAGTTCAACACAACTGTACTGATCTGCCTTCAGAAAACTTTGGCAAAAACCTTTACAGAGACATTTATAGGATAAATAGACAGCAGAGGTTTGATGGGTTTTTTTTCAGCCCCACAATTTAGAAGATGACTTATACCCTAAAATTTGGAAGGTTTGTACTTCATCCAATGATCTCTTTATTGTGATAATTATATTTAATTTTCACCTCTTGCTGTTGTGATTCTTGTCAGCCACACAGCTCTCTGGTCTCTTTTGAAAATGGTGTTTAGCTCTCGGTCTCTTGGAGAATAAAGTTAGAAGAAACTGTGTTCCTTTAGGGATCCTATTAATGTGGAAGTTTCTAAAAGTAAGGTTTATTTCACTTTAGCTAATGATTGGTCATTGCCAGCCTTGCTTACATCTTCTCTTGTCACCTTTCTACTTATTTCAGTAATTTTATTTTCATAACAACTCAGAAAGAACGGCTGTGGAAGGTATGAGGTGATGATCTGGCTGGCCAGATTTTCTGAACATTTGGTCTGCATTGTTATATAATGCCAGTCTGGATGATACAGTAACACCTAGGTGTCCTGTTGTCCAATCCTGTTCTTATTCCAGTAAAGATTTACTGAAAGGTGCTCCACTGTTGTTGGAAGGACTACTTTGAAGTGGGTTCTTTAAATATAACTCCATGTTTGTAGAATTACACGGTGGTCTGAAATAGGGAATATCATTCTCTATTCAATTCTGATGTACAAATATCTGTAAAAGTTAATCCTGCCGTCAATTATAAAATATGTTTTTACTGGTAATAATTATCAGAGCTAGCTAGAATTCTAAGGAGCACACACTGTGTTTATGTTGCAAGACAGAGATCAGAGTTTCAGGAGTTATCCACATACAGTGTGAACCTACCCACTGCTGATCTGAACAAGACATAAGCAGAGCAGATTGCAAGTCTTGTCTCCATGACATGAAGAGAAGGGCATGAGGCCCTTGCAAGATGGTATATAGCTCACTCCTGTGCTGGGTAGTGAGTAACAAAACGTAACAAGGCTGGGTGAATATGCACTGAGGTCTTTGTTGTAGCCCAGTGAGGTAGCCCTCATTCAGTGTGTTTGACACCGGGGCAAATTCATCTTTGAAAAGAGGACACATGCCAGTCTTAGTCAGAGAATGCACATGTGCTCTGCCAGCAGTTTTCTGCAGCATCTGTACCATGGAGAGTGCTATCGTGGGTTGCACTTTTATCCTCGGTGCTAATCATGTCAGCCCTGTGCAATCCCCCAAAGATACTGTGACTCATACATTTGTGTTCTTGCTGTAGCTCTGTTTAAGATGGGTTGGAGTCTAATTCTCCTAATTGTTAGCTTCTTTGGACACACTAAAGCCTGGATGGGATCAGCACCCAGTACAAATATGACTGCTCTCTACAGGAGCCTTCATACTGACTACTTGAATGGAAGATCCTTGAACTGTTACTATCTACCTTCCGCAATGTCTTTTTTTACTTTTTTTTTTTTTTTTCTCCATTGCTTGTAACTCTGTAAAGCTAGTAATGGGTACACTGAAAACTACCAAGAGCCTCATTAAGACATGACTTAAAACCTCTTTGAGAATAGTTGAAAGTCTGATAAACACAACACCCCAAAAACAACAGGAATTTTTATTAAATCATTCTGCATTCATACTTAGGCACCTGAGCTGTTCTTTATTCCTGTGTCTGTCATTTGGCATATTACTCTGCCAAATTTACTGAAAAGTAGTTTTATGTATGGCAAAAAAGTATATAATTTTTATGCAAAATAAAAAGTAAATGTATGGATAGTAGAGAGAGACTCAGATCACAAGAAATGCTGAGAGTCAGTTCTGTATGTGAGGTTTTTTGTTGGGTTTTGGAGGATAAAGCTGCTACCTGCTTCTTCCAGAAAGGAGTCACACCTATTTCATTCAAAAGTTCAAAAAGAGTCATGTATCATCTATACTACCCTATAAGCAAAAGGCCTAAGAGGAAGAAAATCTACATATAGTGTTCTTGGCACTTCCATAACACATTATTTCTTCAGAAGCTTTGTACAAACATTGATTCATTAAGCTGATTGCTTTGCCAGGGTCACTTGACCCTTTGCTTTCAGTTCTAGAGCTGATGCTGTTATTGAATTGAACTGCCGAACAGTCAGACTCAAAACACCCCATGGAAATAACATCCAGTGAACCATCAACCTGTTGGAGGAAGATGCCGATTGTGTATTAGATTTAGGGGGCTATTAGAACCACTGGAAACTGTACGTAATTGCTCTAACAACTAAGAGGAGCTAAAAAGATGACAGAATGGAAAATCATTTTCTATTTGCTCTCTGGGATGATACTAATAACCCTCTTGTATTTTCATGAGGCCAGTTTTGTTAGAAATTCTATTCAAAGGGCACAGCTGGCAACAGCTGTCTGCAGTATGAAGTATCTATTTTAGTGCGCTTAATCCTGTGGTGTCTTAAGTTAAAAACATTACACATTTAAAGTGTATTTTTTGCATGCAGGCTATAAAGAGTAGTTAGCATCTCAGCAGAATGGCTGTTATTTATGTTATGTTATTGTTGTCCTCCTGCATGCCAGACTGACTGTGTTGTGCTAGATGTGCCCTGAATGAGAGCAAAAACATAGTCTGTGCTCAAAAAGCACTTAGCTGTCAAACCCTTACCACTTTGCCTACAGTACCATGATAATAATCTCAAGGTAGTTGTATCAGCTCCTTCCACAAAGACGTGCGGTGTCAGATCAAAAACTGATGTCAAATTGATGCAGTTTTCTCTAGGAGTGTTAAATGTGAATGTTTCCTAAAAATGCAGGCTATGCTGGAGATCCTTGATTTGTCTAAACCAAGTGCAAACTCATCAGAGCAGAGGGTACAATAGTGGGTCCTTCATGCATTGTCTGTGCTGACAAGAAAGAGGAGGGCTCTGCGGCACTGGCCTGTGTGGTCGGGGCTAATTTGCTGATTAGTGACTTTTTTACCAGCCTTGCCAGCTCTCTGGGCTGGGCTCTTCCTCTTCCTGAGGTCAGGAGGAGACACGCTCTGATCTCAGAGTAACCCTCAGGAAATGGCTTACGAGGGCAAAGAGGCCTCAATGAATTTCCATCTTAGAGAACACTCTGAAATCAATATCCCAAGCCAAATGAATGGAGCTATTCATTTTGGTGGGGTGTGGGTGGGAAAGGCTGGGATCTGAAAGACCTGCCAGATTTTGTGAAGGCCCTGCAGTATTCCCAGTGTGTGTCTAACAGCCCTGGCCACCCTCTTCCATGGCAGGGAGGTGCTGGCAAGGCACCCTCCCTGACTCACGGCTGCTCTCTAGCTGTCCCTCTAATTATAATCATACCTGTTTTTTCTCTATAATCTCATCTGAAGCTGACTTTGCCTTCTTCACTGACATCCTGCCTGACCTCTTGGCCTCTTGTCTCCTTTCCCTCGCCCCCTCACTTGACTTACAAGCCCAGAGCAGCACTCCCACTCACTGAAAGAGCTTTGCTCCTGTTTTCCCAAAACACTGGTCCTTCTCTGATCCGTTTGAGCACTGCTTTCTCTCTCATCTCTCCATTTCTTTCAACAAAGCATATTTACCCTCTGCCCCTTGCCTCACCCTGCCCTCTTGAGACCTCCAATCCATTAATGTCTATCACTTTTTTGTCACTCTCGGCATCCTCTCCCTGCTGTCTGCTCTCTCAAGTGACCTCAGCTATTGCTTCCCTCCACTTCAGTCTTTCCTTGATCCTCAGCTCTTTCTTCACTGTCTCCTCAGAAAATCTGCCCCATGAACCCACTCAGCCTAGCTTCATGACAACAGCTATCACCACATTGTGCTTGTCATCTTCCCTATTTGTTTTGCTTCCTCCTCCCTATACATACCCTGGCCATCACTTAAATTCAGGAAACACTTTCCTTGAACTGTCTTGTCACCCATCTCTCTTTCAGATCCTTTTCTTGGAATCTCTGTGTCTTTTGATACAAGCAACATTTAGGATAGAAAACATATTGTTCTTCTGAATGCCTTTGTATATTGTTCCATGCTCTTTGTTATCTGTCAATTATGTTTTGGTGTGTCACAGAATATGTGTAACATATTCTTGTTGCAACACAAAAAAGTAACATGGATACATCCAGACAAGAGAGCTGAACTCTTTTCAGTTTTTCATGCTGTCTGAACAGGAGGAAGGTGCTATGCTTTCCTTCTAGGATACACAGTCTCCCCACTTTGCTAATTTGTCTATCAGCCTGACTGTGTACAGCTGCTGCTGGTGGAGATTGCACATTGATTTTCCCCTAAATTCACCCCAAATTATAATTTCTATAAATACCTTCTGTGCTCTGCACAGTTTTGCTCAAAAATCTGTTTAAAAGGCTCTACATTGTCTTTTCCATATTATCAAGTGAATTCATACTGCCAACAGCTGATGATTCCTGAAGAGGGAAGGCACAATGGGAAATCGCTGCCTATCATGTCTCCAATTGGTTATTGTTGGAATATCTTTGAGACATTACCAAATTTGCTAACCGTTTTTAACAGTGAGTCCAGGAAACAAATGCAGTTTTCTCTGCTCATAAGAGGTTTATTCAGAAATGCAGCAGCAGCCTGGAAAGGGTTAATGGGGGCTTGTGTACCTCCTCTGAAAACTGTGCCTGCAGCCCAGGCAGGATGGGGCAAGAGGTACAAGGCAGGAGGGTGTTTCACTCCAGTCCCTCTGAGATGCAGCTCTGCAACAGGACAACCTGCTCAGGGCAGGCACCAGGGCTGCGGTGCAGGAGGCCAGCTCTTGTCCTCACCCTAGATAGCTGCAAACACTCCCACCATTCATTTTTTGTTCAGCGTTGCTTATAGTTTATATTTATTCTTATGCATTTGTCATGATTAAATTTCCCTGACTTTTTATTGTAGAAACTCTTCTGATTTATTAACTTAGGATGAGTTTCACAGTGTTTCCAATACTTCTACCAGGCACTCAGAGTATCTTTTTCTTGCCCCCTTTTCTGGGGTTTATACCAATTCCATTTTATTTACCCTTAAACAAATGTCTGTAGGTTTTATAAGTGTTTTTAGTTTTATTCAGAACTTTGAGGGTTTTGACAGCTATTTCCCAGAGAGCTGTCATTAAGTTTTAACCTGGAGCTGGTTCACAAGTTTTGTTTTTTCACTTCTAGAAAAACCTGTCCAAAAATCCTTACAGCAAAGGGACTGGAAGAGCATGCCTCCTAGAAAGAGTCTTAGTAGCTGAACTTTGGTTACAGTATTTGCTAGGAACATTTATCTAAGTTGGCATGAAAAACCAAATAATTTTAAATTAAATTCTATTTTTGATGCAATCATAAATTTGAAAATAATTCTTGCTTTCTACTACTGAGGCTGGAAAAGTGAACAGCTAGAAGTAATGCTGATTACAAGGACTGTAGGGTAAGCTGTAGAGCTCCAGGAGGAAGTCTTGATTAAAGACAGCATTAAGCTCCAAGGAAAATGGTGACTTGGAAAAATCTTTCAAAACTTGTAACTTGAGAACGTTTGCCTTTATGGAAGGGGAAGAAGATGGATGATGCTTGAACTATGCCTGAAATAAAAGTGCCTTTACCCTTTCTTTCTGATTAAAGCTTTCAAAATTTTCCTGAAATACAGTGGTTGTGCTTAAACGTATATTTGCTTTTGAAACTTGACCAGTTTCAGGAGGTTCCCTGTCTTAATTATAGAAGATTTGTGCTTAGTTTCTTATATCACACTCCTGTATTATAAAAAAAGAAATCTGGAGCAAATCTTGCTAACCTTTCAACCCAGGAATTGAGGAATCTCTCAAATCAATAAAATGTTTCAAACAAACTAAGAGAATCTAGTTTCAAATAAGGAAGCTTAAATATTTCCCCCTTCAAAGCCACTCCTCATGAAGATGCTGGTCCAGCTCTTCCCTCTTTGAGGCTTTGTTCTAGTTGTGGCTCTGGCTGTTGTATTGTTGCACCTGCTTTTCTTCTCAATGCACAATAACTTGAAGAGCTGGGAATAACTATGAGATTACAGAAGATCATGGAAAGGTCAAGCCTTCATACCTGAATCTTGGCTGTATCTACTTCTCCATTTTATGCTGGTATAAAGAAAGCTTCCTGAACAGCCTGGCCTTCCTTGCACCTGACTGTGTGGTCCTGTTGGAGTCCTACCAGGGGCTGCAGGCTGGAGCCTCCTGTGTCCTATGCGAACTGCACCTATCTGTACTTCAGATAGCATTTTGCTATTCCACTCTCCTCTATACTTTAGAGTGTTTTCCATACATGTGTTCATATCACTAAAGAAAAATAGCTACAGTCAGTAAAGATGTGATATGCCGTTCCTGGTAGCCCTTGCTGCTTCTTGCTTGGGTGATTGCAGGTTTCCCATCCTTTTCATCCCTGTAGACCTTCTCTCTGCCACTGCTGCCTCCAGCTAGGAGGGCAATGAGGGCCTCCTGTGGGATGTGTCCCAGCCCAGACTGTAGTGTTATCTCTTTGAGTGAGCCAAGCCTCCTTATTGCCCTGAGAGCAGAGCACTTCCTGATCCTCCTGCCTGCCAAGCAAGAGCACACACCTAAAAGTGCACCAGAGCAAAGAGGAAGCCCCTGTGCATTGACTGTAAGAACACTCTCCACTCTCTGAATTAGTATTCTTACCAAAAAATCAAAACAGAAAATAAACTAAAAGACCCTGTGGCCTGGTTGAAGTTCTGCTTTTTGTGTGTTGTACAGAGTAGGCATATTCAGAGAGAGAAAAAAGGAGTTATATTCAGGTGCCAGTGAGTGGCAGCTTAACTGAAATATTCATGGTAGTCCAGACAGTGACGATAGTGCTTACACTTTGATCAGTACCTTTTAATCTCTCCTATGATAAATTAAAAAGATTTGTCTTCTTCATCTCTAGCTACTGGAGTTGGATGCAGTCTGGTGCCCAGATGACTGAAGTCTGGTGTCCTGTCAACTTGAAGGAAGTTTGGCTCCAAGACTACTTTGCTGTAACAGTATAGGGCATAGAAAAAACAATACAGACTTTGGATGCATTTCATTTTGATCTCTGGAGATTCAACAGGCTAGTCAAGACTGTGACTGTGGCCAGTTTGTAAGGAAACTGTCCCACATGCTGATCATATATCTGATGTCCAAATCTACTCAGTGGCATCAAAGGGTTATCTGCAAGGGAACAAGAAAGGAAGTAAATCTGAAAACAGCTCTGAAACTTGTATGCAACATCTGAAAGGATTTGGCCCCCTTATGAACTGCTGTCAGTTTTGTCACTGCAGTCTCTGTGAGAGCCATCAGAAATAGTGGAGGAAAGCAAAAAACTAAGACCAAACTAGAAAACAGTTTGCCTAGGTCTAATGAACTGAAAATGGAGAAAAAAATAATTTCCACAAGCACATCTGTATGATGTGCATTGACCATGCCAGAGACTGAACGGAATAGCACATAATGAAGGAAGATAGAGCAGCTTAGTAGGCAGATTACTAGCCTTCCCTTAAGAGTAATTTTAGTGACATTGGTGCATCTACAGTTGAGTGACTCTGTTCCCAGATATTAAAATAAGAGTTGTTTCACAGGATCTCTTTCATGAGGTTCTTGTAAACACTGAATGGAGAATAGCAAAGCCTTACTTTGCAATCCCGAAAGGCAGGTGTTAGCTTCATTGTAGAATACAAAGGAATTAAGGCTTGGGAAAATTAAATTATTTGTCTGTGGCTGGATTACAAGAGAAACTATATATATTTGTCCATTGCTCAACAAATTATAGGAGAAAGCAGCAACATCAATCTTCTTCAGAATTTTTTTTTTTGTTTCTAGGAGAGGAAAGGGACTATCTAGGGTCACCAAACATTGACTCTCGTTGTTATTACTGTAGACTTCCTTTATCATCTTTTCCTGGTCCATAAGTGGCTGCACAGGATAGGTTTACTCACACTCTCTCTCAAAATCATGTCAAATTGATCTGATTTCCTAAGTCCAGATAACATACCTTGTAAAAGGAACAACCTTTTGACTTTATTTTGACTTTAGTAAGGTGTTTGACATTCTTGGAGGCATAAATTTCATCATCTTAAAATGATGTTATGAATGAATGGGGGCAAAACTGTTCTCAGGAAATGATGATCAATTCCCTGTCAAATGGAAGAATATGTAAAGCATAGCAGAGATTTTAGATGAGTCTTGTTCTGCTTGATGGCTTTCATTAATAACGGCAGGCAGTTAGGTGATGGAGTAGAGAGTCCTTACCGCAATGACAGTAAGCCAGAGAGGGAGAATAAGCACTTCAGAGATGAGCTTTGGAGTCCAAATGATCTTGATGAACTGGTGACATGGTCTGACAGGAGCAGGACACTTTTCATCAGGGGCAAGGAAGAAGAGGAGCAGCACAGTGCCAGGAGTAATCAGCTGCAGGAACAGGGAGCACAGGGCTGGGTGGGGAGCAATGTGCTGAGGGACCTGGTCTTCATGCTGTGCCTGGCACCTGGGCGACTGTGTTCAGAAGGCGTTAGGTCCCTAACCCTGTGGTTACTTGTACGTATTGTAGTTGCTTTGGACTGTATTCTCAGAAGTACTTAGGAACCCAACTTCAGCTGAAATCAGTAAGAATTTGACTCCTAAATACTTTTTAAGAATCTGGATCCCTGTTCCTCATCTGTAAAATGCAGAAGATAACACTTCTCTCCCTTGCAAGTGCACTGTTAGCATAAATAAGTAAGAGATTGTAAAGAATTAAGGTGCTTCAGTAATGGGGACCATATAAATACTTTAGATAACACAGTATCTATTTCCTCCTTGCACCTCTCTACATTTCAGATTAGACTGAAATTAATCCAATATAGCTTTCTCATCCTTATAATATTTTTATTCAGGCATTTATATGCTTTACAGTGCTGTTTTTGGCACTTTTGTCCTTTAGGGCATGGCATGGAGCACTGTCTGAGAATTGTGGACAAAATGGGACAGAAAAGAATATGTGGATACCAAGGAGGTTTCCTTGCAACAATGATAATTGGAAAGCTCCCAGAAATTTCTCTTCGTACATTTGACAGTCTGTTTTTCTTATAACTTCATAGAATATCTTGAGTTGGAAGGGACCCATAAGGATCACTGAGTCCAATTCCTAACTTGCGATAGATAATCCAAATGTAGGATTCCCCTCCACAAATTACTTCTAATTAAATCTCTAATAGCTACCATTTGGGAGTATGCATGTACATTTTCAAGCGTTGTTGTTTAAATCCTTGCTAGTTGCAAGCCTCACTTCAGGCTGCAAGAAACATAGGTGTATTATAGAAATATACAGGTGTATTATAGAAATATACGGGTGTATACCTCGCCTTAGATTATACAGTGAAAGGTTCAAGCAGTTCTGTGTGTGGTTCTTCAGGAGGGTTTGAGTCAGCAGAGAAGACACAGTTATCTAGTGAAGAGAACAAAATGGATGGACAGAACATCTGACTTAAGTATTTCTGGAATGGGACTGAGCAAATATCCAAGAAGGTAATGAAAGAATCTGTGCAAAGCCAGGAGGAAACGCTATGAGAAGGAAAGCCCAAATCCATCTCCTCTTCTTTTGAGATCAGAAAAGTAGGGAGCTGGACTTGAACATTTTGAAGTACATGTTGAATTATGGGACAGTTCAAATTTTGATCCCATTGTCAGTTCCCCAACTGCTTGGGAGGGATGTAGGATAGTGATGGAGCTTGCTGTAAAACGGCAGTATGAATTATTGGTAGGGAACTTGCATAATAGCATGACAAAATTATTTTACTACTTAGGTGTCTTCTGTTCATGACAGTTAACGTCAGAAGCAAGGTGACAAATGGTAGTGCTACTAAAGTCCTGTCCTCAGTGGCTCTTCAGTGCTTTCTATTCCACTCAGGAGAAACAGGTTGGACTGAATGAGAGAGGGATTTTATGCACAGTCTTTGGCAGCAGGAGAGCAAGTGAAATGGCTGTGAATGTGCTTGAATCAAGCAAGTGAATGTTCTTGAATCTGGAGCCAGAGGGACCAAAGGGAGAGCAAGAGGGAGGGAGCAAAAAGGAAGTCATGTCTGTTTGCTGTATGACTGAAGTGGTGTTGCCTGCAATACTTGAGCAGGAAACGAGGTGTGTGTTGGACAGAAAAGTAAATATTTGTGGTGTTTTGGTTTTCAGGAGGGATGAGAATTGAGACTTTATAAATCTGGTGAAAGAATCATATTGCTTTGATGTGGAAGTGGTTCTGGTCTGTAGTGAAACTGATGTGTTTTTTAGTTTCCAAAATCAGCTTTGATAAATATATGTTTTGAGGTGACCTATGGAGAAAAATATCTTCAGGATTTTAATATTCAAGGAGAGACATGCCTGTGAGGACTTTTCAAATGAACCTGGGTTGTTAGGGCAGTTTCTGTGACTAGGCTTACTGTTAATATTGCAGCAGGCAGAAACCCAAGCAGAGTATTCATGGGCTTTATCTTGCTACCCTACCACACTCCGATCCTGCTCCTCTGAAGTCTCTTTGAGTTCAGCAGCAGACCACCAGACAGAAGAAGCTACCCAAAGGTTTGAGGTCTTGCTCATGCTGGCAGGATATATGGGTAGCAAAACATTGCTCATGCGCTGCTTTAAGTCTTTTGTGACCAGATGTGCTCTAGTACTGTTTGGCTGCATAGTGTAGCTGAGGATGCAGCCTTCTGGGAAAGCATTCAAGTTTGTTGTTGTTATAAATTGAGGCCCAGTTACTATGACCTGAGGCTGTATCCTGTTCACTGCCTTGACTGCACAAGAAATCCAAGCACGACTTTGCAAGAAACACCTGTATGGATTTTCCAAGTGGGTGCCAGTGTTTTAACAGAGTATGCAATGGTCATCAGTGGTTAAAAGATCAGGGAAATATGGGACAGGATGGTCTACAACTTATTTGTAACTTTAAATGGGTTTTAAAAGCAAAAAAATCAGTCTTTTAACATATGGCCCCATTGATCATTAGTGTCAAGAGTGTTCAGAGTACTACAAACCAGTGTACTAGGCTGTATTTTCTTTAATAAGTCTGTGCAAGGAACAGGAGATAAGAGGGCTAGGAAAAAAAATTGGAAACATCTTAGGAGCTTGTATATATTTTCTGAAGTAAGGTTAGGGAAGTTCCCTCATAGAAGTTTCCACATAACTCTTCATTTGCTAAATGTTTCTTCCTTAAATGCAATTTTTTTGTCATCGCTGATTTTAAGGCTGGGACATGTCGGATGGCTGTGCCTGCGTGTTTGTGAATGCTCTTTATGCTTTCTTACTATACAATTGTGAAATGTCTGAATGTGCTTTGATTTGCATTATTTCTTTTCTGTCTTTCTTCCCATCCCAATTTTCAGCTCCCTTTTGTCCTGAGAAATTAAATAATTTTCTTTTTTGGCAGCAAAGCAACTGCCTTGTTGGAGTAAAGATGTCTTTTTTAGCTGTGTCCTCATGCTGCATCCCCCAGGCCAGACTCCCTGACAGGTCACCCTGTGATGGAACCGGAGCCCGGTCGGGCGCGGTGGGAGCACTGTTATTAATTGCAGTGCCGGGGAGGGGACGCTGGGGCCAGTGGGCCCCCTCCGCGTCCCTGAGGCGGTCTGGGCCACCCCACACGCAGAGCCCCTGCGTCAGGAGACACAAGGCAGCCAGTAAAGAGCCCACAAAGCAGAGGAGCAGGCTCCTGCTGCCAAATATCATGTCCTTATGCTCTGCCTGCCTCATTGGAAACCCCGCAGCAGAGGCTCAGCCTTTTCATTGCCCTGCCACATCAGCAGGAGGTTTTGTGCCAGGGCTGGTAGCCTCCTACACCACAATGGGACTCAGTGCCCAACCCAGGGTGAGGTGAGAGCTTGCTCTTCCCCTCAGCAGTGAGCAGGGAGCTACCTGGATGTACAGCTGGGCAGTGTGCCTCTCCGCATTTTGGAGGGCGGCAGCAGAGCTGCAGGAGCATCATGGCTGGCAGAGCAGGCAGAAGGGGTGCAGCAGGCAGCTCAGCAGAGCAAATCCGTCCCGCGGCTCCTGGGGACTGCGTTGGTAAGCATGAGCTGTCCTTCCATGGACCTGGCCATGCTGGATGAGCCACAAACCCTCCTGGGTTACGTGAGCCATTCCCCACATGCAGACTTGCTGTCACATTGTATGTTTGGTTGTAGCCCCCATGTTTTACAGGGTAGTCAGGGCTAGCTGTTCTTGTGCTCTCTTTCCCCAAAACATATTGTGTGGTGAGCAGCAACAAAGTGCCTGGAGCTGTCTGAAAGCCTGCAGGCTTGAGGCATGGGTGCAGATGAGGGCATTTTGTCACGAGGCTTATTTGTTGGGACTGTGTTTGGGTAGAATTTAATGGACAGTAATAGAAGAAAGAAGGCTCATGTTTTTCATACTCTGTGGGAACCGGGCTAAACCAAGGTGAATGGAAGACAGAGGCCAAAGAGTATTTATCCTTGAGTGCTGCCAGGCTTCTCAAACCTACTGTGTGTGGCCTGTCTGTGGCCCTTTTGGCTAGCAGTCCTCTGCAGATGAGGGGAAGCCCTGTTTTTTGAAAGCATGTGGCAGGCTTCCCCAGCTCTTGCTTTCCCAAAGCTCCTTGCTTTGCAACCTGGCCCTCCTGCAATTCACAGTAAGGACCATCCCACTAGTGGGGCTGTTACCTGGTTTAATGTCTTATGGCCCCTGTAAAAGTCCCTTTCCAAGAGCACCTGGGTGATGTCACGAGCAGCACATTTGCCAGCACGACTCGTGGCATGTGCTCACTCCTCAGTTAAGAAAAACCTGCAGCAGAACAGTTGTCAGATCCATCTAGGCTTTATGCCTATACCAGAGTGCTGGAAAACACTGGTGTTCGTGTACACTGCACGCGTCATGTGCTGCACCAGCAACATGGTTTCAAGTGACAGGCATGGCTTGCCCTGGAGGTTGGGACAATGCAATCCCACAGTGAACGGATAGGACAGCAGTTCACAAAAACGTTGCTTTTAAAATGTGTCCCAATGAACAGAAAGCAGGAGAGCCTGTCATACACTGTTTCCCTCTCTATGAATTATCCTAGGAGAAGATTAGTGCCTCTTGCTTCTTCCAGTCCCTGCCAGTCCCCAAGAAGAAGAAACACAATGTGGTGGGGTTGGATGCCATTGCTATGAGTGGATTGCTGTCACTGCGCAGTCGGGCTGTGTCTCTGGAAAGGGAGCACTGCCTGTCCCTTACGCTGTAAGACTGGAGAGTATGTCCCCCATTGATGCAAACCCTGACTCTGACAAGCTGGGTGGTCTCAGTGGAGACTTTTAACCTCTCTGCACTTCTGCTTCCCCATGTATAAAATGGGGACAGGAATAATTAACTGTTTCACAGAGGTACTGTGTTTCCTTGTCTGTAGAGTGCTTTGAAGGGGTAAAGTACTTAGTGCTACTGAAGCTTTTCAAATGCAGCTGTATTTCATTGTGTGCATAACAGAGAGTGATATATTGGTTTAAAAACATATTTGGATCTCTTGATAATTAGGAAGTCAGGCAATGGCAATTAATGCTTTCAGACATGGTGTTACTGCTCTTCTCCAAACTATAGCTTATTTGAAATGCTAGCCCTGTAATTTATTAGCAATATTTAATACCTCAGTGACCATAAAACTTAGTGTTTTATTACCACTGATTAACATACGTTTGATGTTCTGCCCAGTGTTACACAATCCAAAACAAATTACTCTCAGGAAGCTGGATATTATATAAATACAGAAAAGCAATAAATAATGTATTGGAGAAACATTTTTCTGTGGGTTCTAACATGCCACAATCTCTTCAAATGACTTAGACTTCTTAGGCAATTTCTCAGTCCTCCAGGAGCATTTGCACCAAAGAACACACTTCATAACGTGCTGGCTACTGCCCTTGCTGCTGGTTCACTGGTGATTCCTGGCATCTTGTCAGCCTCTGATACCACAGGCTACTTATGCCCTACCAGAGGAAACCTGGAGTTACTTGGTCAGAGTGTCTTCAGTTATGATAGTCTTCTTAATAAGCTACAGATGTTTAAGAAACAGAAAGGCTCTTTCATATTTCAGAGTGATTTTTTCCCTCCTCTCTGTCTGGCATGAAGAAAAAGAAGAAAAACTTTATAAATGCATTTATTACTGGTTCTCTTGAGCTCATTTAAGGCACAGCTTGGAGAAGATCTCGGGGTGAGGAGAGATAAAGCTGATTGATGTAGGGATTACAAACTGTTCAGAATCAGAGTTTGCTCAGTTAGGTTTGATGGTGACACTGTGATAGGTACCTGTTGAAAATCACAGCCTTTCTGGTTAGATTTTTCACTGACCATGCCCAAAACCTCTCTGCAAATATCGATGGTTTCAGAGATTCCAGCTAGGACTAAGAAATCCAAATGAGGTAGATCCAATTGTTTAGATAATTTGTACCTGTTGAATCCCAAAGCTTATTTTTCTGACAACCTGCAGTTAGCTTGGAACGTTCCTGTTGTGGGGTTTCACGGAAGGGTTGTGATCCAGGGAGGCTGAAATTGCAACTTGAGACTATGTATTAATGAAGAAGGTAGAAACTTAATCCTCTACTACGTGTGCCTGCAATGGCACTGTAGTTCTGATAGAGCTGACAAACAACAGTCACCCTGCTGTGAAATTGCCACAGCCTGCTCAGGCTAAGAGAATGTTTTCTTGCTGGGATCTTTGTTCCACCTCTCTCCTAAGACAGAGTCCACACTAAGACCTAGCAGGTGTGTCCAGCAAAGGCCCAGGTTCAGGTCAATAGTGTCTGACTTCAGTAGTGCAGACTTGGGCTTCCTCTCCCATTTTAGAGACCCAGAAGATGCAGCTTTTAGAAAATGAAGATTTTGATTTTGTTCAAAGTCATCTTTTCATTGAGGGGAGGGAGATAAAATTGTTCTTCCTGTGGCAGTATGGATTTGTAGCAAACAGCCTTTGCTATGGACCAGGGAGATAGTGCCCAGACACAAAATGTTGCTTGCTCTACTGGGGAATTTACTGTTTGAGTTTGTGATGTAAAACTGGGAAACAGGGAAGAGGAAAATGTAAAATGATGAGCTGAGTTTCTAGCTGCTGTAATCCAGCCCTGGCTCAAGCATGGTGAACTGCTTAATGGCTCCTTTCACGCTTCTGCTCAGCCATACAGTATTTGGAAAAAGCACCAACCTCAAAAATGTACAAACTACACACCCTTCCTTTTTCTTAAAACTTTCTCTTGCACCCAACATATTCTAGCAACAGGAGGTTTAGTCATTAGCCAAGTTCGGTCAATAATGGATATTTTGTTTCAGTGGCTGACTCTAAAATGGAGTTAGGTCAAACAAAACCATATATATTCCTTTGTTTGGTGAAACAGAAAAATGAGAAAATTTGTGTTAGGGTCAACCTGGACAATTTCGTTCACCTGCAAACAAAAGGATTTATTTATTATTTTAGGACTATTCATCTTTCTTTCCTAGTCTTTCATAAATGAAAATGGCATTGCATACTGAAAATTGAAAATTTTATTTTTAAAATGTTGAAAAAAACCACTTTGTCATGTTTGAAATTAAAGTGTGAAATTTGTCAAGTTTTGTTTCTTGACTTTTGAATGAAACCCCATTTTTGAAGGATTTACTAAGAGAAGTGTTGCCTATCTATTAATTAGCCATCCAATAAGCTATTTCCAACACCAGACCTAAGCACCACCCTCTTCAAGGAGCTTTCTGGTAGATCAGTACACGAGATCAGAAAACGTAGGTTTTGGAACCCTGTTGCAGACTACTTACTGCACATCTTAAAGTTTTCACTTCTTTCATATTGTAGCAATATAAACCAGCATCTTATGTTATCACCAGGGAAAAGGGTTAAACTTCTCTCTTGCCGCGTGTGGACTAGAGACCAAATGCTGCTAATGCAGCAGTCTTGCAGACTTTGTACATAAAACCCGATGCATGCACAAATGTATACAATTTCAGTCTACCTTTTCCAGTCCTGGAGAATATATTCTGAAGCTGATGAAAGCTAGGAGCTTTTGTTGCAGCCAGTGCTAAGGTAGAGGACATCCAGCTCTTTCTCAGACTCATCCCTAGCCTATCTGAGAGATTTTTCTCTGTAAAACTTTTCTTGTGAACATCTGCTAATTTCTCTTAGAAATATCAAGAATGAGGTTGTGAAAACACCAATTAAAAATTCACAAAGAATTGCTAGTGACTTGTTTAGCATTCGCTAAAGCAGATGAGAGATTCAGGCGCCAAAAGATAAAAGGATTTTGACACCGATTTATATGTTAAGAAGCCTCCCCCCTCCCCCAATCTCTTTTTATTTCTTAAACTCCCCTTAGTCCCACTGCCCTGCAGCATTGCTTTTTGAGAGAGGCTAAAGCAACTTTATATTTTCTCTAGAGTGCATGTCAGTGCCTGTTCCTTAATTCTACATCTGGCTTAAGTGCATTCAGGTGACTCATAACTTTGACTCTGTGCTTATTTCTTTCTCCATTTATCAACAACAACAATATTATATGGGAAGCTCCCCCGCCCTCCCCCCCCAGTCTACTAACCTGGAAAGCCATGTGAGTAGCCCCAAAGTGAGTAAATAATGAAATATTAGACAAGATGGTGAGACGAAATGAGATTGAAACTTTCATAATGGTTTGGTGATGAGTTAAGAACCCTGCTGCTGTTATCTGGATTTATACTCATTCACATAGACTAAGCATACTGACAGTTTATACTGAAGTGGTTTATTGTTTTTCTATCCCTCTGCCATAGCACAGATCTTTGTGTTCTTGTCAGTCCAGATGCCTTAGACTAGGGTGCCCAAATTACAGCCTTTGGGGCATGAGAAGTGGACCATGAAAATCCACTCAGCCATAGCTGTAGACTGGGACTCTTGTGAAACAAAGCACCAGGGACAAACGCAGGAGCTGATCATCTTCTGTCAACCCACCCTGGTCTCTCTTTCCTGCAGGAAGAGTTACTGCAACTTACCTGTGAGAGTTGCATGTACAACTTGTGAGAAGCATGTGCAGAGGAGATGCCATGATATGTGCCCTTTCCTCATCTCTGTAGCAGGCATGACTGGAGAGGCTGGATCTTACAAAGATGTTTGGGACTATCATTCATTCTTTTTCTCTATGGTATTGAGCTCGAAGTGTCCAGCTGAGGCCAGAATATGCTGCTGTAGCAGGAGTATGTAATACAAAACTGTCATCACCTGCTAAGACAGTAAGCATGGCAGTCTCTAGTTTTGTGGGACTTGAAAGAAGTCATCTTTGCAAGGAAAAATAAATGTCTAAATTCACAAGAAATGCTGTTTTCACTGTTGCATGAAGTATCCATTATCTCCAGCATATTCAAACAACAAAGCTGAACTGAGTCTTCCTCAAAATTTGAACAGAATATTTCTTGGCAATTTAGAAAACAACATTTTTTCCTTGGCTCTCTCTTCCCTATCTCTACTCTTGTTTGCTTAGATAGACACAGGTGTCCCAGAGCTCAGCAGCTTTCATTTACTAAGATTACCTAAGCTACTGAATTAAATTCCTATTCAAAGTAT
>NW_010330890.1:46884-54809 GCF_000700745.2 Antrostomus carolinensis
TTACACTTAATGCAGGGCATGTGAATGTTTGGGAAAGCAATGGAAAACAAGGAGCTTTATGCCATGTCTTCTTTTCCCTTTCTAATCTCAAAGCTACTTTGTGCCCAGCTGCACCAATCCCAATGATGCTTTTTGCTTGGACTCTCTGTATTCCTGGTTGCTGTAACTTTTTGGTTTTCTGCGTCACATGCCCTAGACTGGGAGAGCAACCGAGCAATGTGTCAAATGAAATGTATGATAGGCTCCTGAAGTCAGAGTTTAGCCAGCAACCTGGGTGTATCCTAGATGTCAGATGTAATCCAGAAAATTATCTGCTGCACATTCTGGGTAGCTATAGTCTTTTTAAAATACCTGATGACGTTGACTACTGTCAAAATCAGGCCACTAGTCAGACATGGTATGGCTGTTCTTATGTGTGTATATGTAAGTAAGTAGTAGATGCAGGTAGGGTAGCTTGCTAAAGGCTCTTTCTATAACTCGATACAGAAACAGGAATGGTGTCTGGCTTCTAATCTGGAGCTGCCTGCTCCAAGGCCCTCTGCCAGGCATGGTTTTTACTCTAGGACCCAATGTATAGGTTTGCCTTGGTAGTCTACTTGCCTGTGATGCTACTACCTCAAAGAGGTCTCAAGAGGGGCCCAGCCCTGGCCTTAGTTGGGGGCAACACTTCCTTGCCCATGAGAGGCTAAACAAAGTCAGATATTTTCCTGTTTCAGCTATTCAAAGTAAAAGTTGTACATGGGTCACCTTTTGTGCATAAGAGTAAAAAGGCTACTGTTTGTTTTTGCACCTACCTAGAGGGATCTTACTGATGGTTTGCTTGCCATCCTCCACCAAAACGAGTCATGTGGGAAGTAACTTGTGAGAGTCAGGAGCAAACCAGATGTGCCGCCGTTATCTGTTCTTGATATCTCTTATGTACAAATATAAACAGAAGGAGGTTCTCCCTGAGTGATGCTGGCGAGAAAATTAGCTTTGAACTGTCTGCCCATCTGGGAGAAAACATGACTGTTCATTCCAAATATGTCTTGGCAATATTGTTAAGGATGAATTTTATGTGTGAACTTTATGCCATATTCTATACACAACACAGACAGGGCTTTCCAGAAGCCTCTTATAGGCAATGGGCTGCAGGCTATGTCATCTCCCAGGTGCATTGCTTAATGCTAATCTTATGAAATGCAGTGTTCACACATGCTTGACACATCCCTGTGTGAAAAGAAATCACCCGCTGAATCCAAACAAATACCTGTAAACAGCACCAAAAAAAAGTTAATTTGTCATCTGCAGCCCCAGTGGAATTACAGTGTACAAATCAGACAGAATGAAAATAACCCCAAAGTCCCAACCACCAGGGAGACCTGAGCTCAAGCCAAGTCTCCTTCCTGTGCCTGCCTTCATTGTCTGTGTTCAATTTTAAAACTGAGCATTGTTAAAAGACCTTCTGAGACAAACTTCCCCCCCCCACACCCCCCAAACCCCAGCCATAGTCTTGCAAAATGATCTACTTCAGGGAGCCTGAGCCACTCCTTCCTGTGCCTGCCTTCATTGTCTGTGTTCAATTTTAAAACTGAGCATTGTTAAAAGACCTTCTGAGACAAACTTCCCCCCCCCACACCCCCCAAACCCCAGCCATAGTCTTGCAAAATGTTCTACTTCAGGGAGCTTGAGCCACTCTCCCGAATTGCCATCCTTCACGGGATATTTTTAAGGAGGGCATTTTGATCCTGTTTTGTAGAGCAGATAAGCAACTATTCCATCTCATTTGGCTTACAGTGCCACACAGTCTGCTTATATCTGCCCTGTATTTTGCTGACATTCTAGGCAGTATATTTTAAACTAGATCTTGCAATATGAAATGCAGGAAGACAAAGTACCATCATTCCATTTTTGCAGTAATTGTCAATAATTTTAACAAGGGGCTTCCTCAAAAGAGGCTTCCAGACTTAGTCTAGGATAAACCTTGTGGGCAGAGCATCTGTATTCCCAGGGAGAAGGAGGGGCTTGGGCAATGTACTGATTTGTTTTCCCATTCAAATCAAAATGCTGCCTCATAACCCAATCAAAGAAAGAAACAGCACCACCCAGAAAATAACTTTTGCTGAAAATGTCCCTGCTCTGCTTCTGGAAGTCAGTTGAGTATGTTGGTGCCAGAGTGCTCGACTTGCCTAAGTCAATATAGCAACCAGAAGGATGTGAGGAAACAAGAGGTGGCTTCTTTCACTGAGTACGAACTGGCCTATCACAGAAGGATACTTCAGTAGCCCTTTTGTGATTCCCTGAGCTAAATCTCCTGTGATATAGTTGACTAAGCAACTTGAGAAATGAGGTGAGTGTCATCAGTGTAGAGGAAGTTCCCCATTGATTTTTGGGCAAATTATGTCAGTATATTCCATGTATCACGTAGTAATTCACATGGAGCTGAGTTCTTCTTCACAGCAGTACATTTTCAACAAAAGGAACCATTTTCAACCTATTTTATCACTACTTTTTCTCCCCAAGCCCACATATCCCTAAGTGCCCACTTCACTTGTAAGGGTACAAAATGGATACCAGGATGGATTTTGCCCACTGAGTCAAAATGGTTGTATTATCCCTACTCATTAGTGAGGTAAGCCATTGTTAGTGCCTGCAGAAGCTTTCCAAGCTCAATTAAGTTGTACCACTGTAAAACAAATGTTTGCAATAGGGCAAACTTCTTCAGCTCACATCCGGACAAAACCGACAGCGAGTAGTCGGCAGGCTGCCCATATTTAATTACATTATCCTCTGCCTGCAGTGTACCACAGGCCTCTGGAGGCAATCCAGGGCCATATTTATCTTGTTTATATTTGCTTGTAATTTTTCATGATTGATTGAAGTTTATGGAAACCATTATGTTTAAAGTGACACAGCTTTGGAAATAGATGTGTTGGAGACTGTGCCTTGGCTTTTAGGAGTTGGACTTTGGTAAAGCTACCATGGAAAAAGAGGTGGAAGACATTCCTGTCATTTACACCAACACAGATGTGATAGGTTTTGTTCTCTTAATTGTCAACTCTTGGTTTTATGTGGCCTCAATGGATCTTGCTTGAAGTTTAGCTGATGTGAGGACAGGATCACCTTAGATGTATGTAAGCTTGAGGGAAAGATGGATGGCTTATGAATCCCAGGGGAGCGATAGACTGATGGGGAAAATTCAGACTGGGGAGCAGGTGTTGCCGTTGGCCTCACCTATCTGTCCTTCTCAGTCTTAAGCTATTCCTGAATCACCCTAAGAACTGATAAAATCAACAGCGCTGATGAGGGATTTCTGGTGACCACCACATTCAGATCGTGTTGGTTCCTTTGGGATGAAAACTGCAGGATTTTGGAAACAGTTTCATCTGCTGCTGAGTTACCTGTGTGGACAGGATGAGGCCAGCAGCTGGGGGTGACTAGGCACTGGCTAGGCACTCCAGGCTAACTGGTCAGTGAGACCTGTAATAAAGGGGGAAACAGAAGAAAGAACTACTGTTTTGAGTTGTAACTCAGCCGTAGTGGTTTGGAGTCTGCCTCTGAATGAGCATTTATTGGTCCTTCATGGTTGACTCAGTAGAGAAATCCAGGACTAGACTTGCATATATGCTGGAGTCTTTTTTTGATTAATATGGGATCTCCAAAGGCAAAGCAACAGCAACTTTGAATAAGTAGGCATTTTTAACCTCTAATTAATGACACCATTGTAACTTGACAGAAATCATGTGCAGTTAAGCACTGCGAAATAGGTTGCTTCTATGTTCGAGTTGCATTATCATCCACAATTCTGAACATAAAATTTTAAAAACAAAAGTTGGAAAAATGTTATTTTTTGTTTCCTTCCCTAGTCATTTTGAGGCTAAATTTTCTGGTATGGGTTCAGTAGATGTATCTATAAAAATGTCTTCCTTCTGCATGTGTAAACCCAGTAACAGAGTGCACGTACTCGCATGCAGAATCACTCAAATTGTGCGCACTGGTGTGCTGCTCTGTGGCCATTGCTACCTGCCTGCAAGAGCTTCAGGTTCCTTGAAAGATGTGTTCTTCTTATACTACCCATACTACTCTTGCTCTATCTCTGTCTTCTCATAGGTTAAATTGTCAAAAGGTGTGAATAAACCAGGTAAAGGCAATTCCTGGCAGGTTATTATATATCCGGATCGGTAAAGCTGTGGTAGAAGGAAAAGAGATTCTGAAACAAAGTTTGCCAAAAAGAATACTTCTAAGTTTTCAGCTGGAATTTGCCTCTGAACAGCTCTTAAAAATGAAGGTCTATAATGATTCTGAAATAAAGTTTCCAAAATTGTACATAATTTTTTTATGAGTAGCCTGAGGGAGAGAAATCCAAGGATCCCTTTATGGGTTTCTCAGATTACCTGAATTTCATAATACGTAATAAGAAAATTATTTTGTATTAAATATAAAAGGTAGTTTTCAACAGTTAGGACTTGCTATAACTTTATTATGCTATAACTTTAAAATTTTATTGCATGAGTATGAGTAAGAATTCCATACCTGTTTTTTCTTAGGCAAAGGATTTTGATGTTGTTAGTAACATGTATTATAGTGCCATAGCACCGCGTGATGCTTGCCAGGATCAAGGCATTGTATGTTGGTGGAAAATAAACACTTAGAAAAAATCCATTCTCAGCCTTACTTGATGTCTGCCTGCCAGCTTGTTTTTATCTGTCTTTATTATGGGTATGTTATGTTGTTGATGCACTGTCCCTTGTGCAGGGGATCAGCTTTGGCTGAATTCCATGTCATCATTCTCGGTAGGCTTCAGGAGGACTCTGACACTCGGTCCATGTACTGATCCACTGCACAGAGACAGATTTTATTTCTTGAGCATTATCAAGCGTGCAGTTGTAAGCAGTGTGTCATTAACTTCAAAGGGATCCTGAGGTCAGTCCGAACTATGTTTATTTAGAGTTAAGTGTAATGACATGTCCCAATAACAGTTGCACAGAATATTTGTTTAATAATTTTATTTATTTATTTGAATTCCTCTCACTGCTTGGAACAAAAGTAAAACCCCAGAACAGACTGTTGGGATGTGCATGTTCTTGCTCTGGAAGGACTGGACTTGCAAGCTTTGAAAAGGCTCTAGGCCTTCTGGAGCTCTCAAACTCTGCCCGGGTACTACAGCAATGCTACGTATAGAGAGACAGGTGAGCGCATGTGCTGGCCAAACAGGAAGATGGCAGTAAAACAAAAATATTTTTGTTTTGTAAGGGTAAACTCACTTCCTTGAAAAGGTGGAAATTAATGTTCCATTTTCCTTCACAAATTAATCTTCCATTTTTTCTGCTTCTCAATGGAATCTTTTCGGCTGTACTTCAGTACATTGTGTATCATTTGTGATCTTATACTGTTTGTGTTCATTAACTGATAAAGCTTTCCAGATTTCAAAACAAATCTCTTAAAACCTTGCTGCAGGGGAAGCTGACTGTCTAGAAAGGATTTGGGGTCTTATTTTAGTTATCCAAAGGTCAGCAGGCAGAGGAGAGAAATTTCTACAGCTTTGAAGTAACTTTCACAAATGCCCTTTTGTCCTTAGGGATACACATGCATCTTAGGTGCAGAAATACTCCAGCTGACTTGATATGAGCTAACTGGAAGCAGGATAGTGCACAGTAGAGTGAGATCACATCTGGCTCTGTAGGTCATATCTTACCATAGTTATGTCTACTGATCCTGAGCTAATGAGCCTCGAGATGTCATGAGAGAAGAGTCTCTGGCTGTGGCTCATGCATATCACAGCTGAAGTACGTGGGGGAGTGCACACACAGTCAGTCAGATGTAGCTAAATTTACTAAGCAAGCCATGGATCCGATTTATTCACAGTAGGCACAGTTAGGTCCAGAAACAGCTGGTATGCTCCAACAATGGCTCTGTGGTAACAGTACCTGTATCCAAAAGGTGCTGGAGGAGATGTGTTGCTCCAAGGGGGACGTAGAACATCTAGAAATCCCAGACAAATCTCCAAGGGTCTCAAATTCTACCTGGAAATCTACAAGATTTCCAGGATCAAAAAGTAGATGTATCCAGCAGAGCTAGACATTTCATCCTAGCTTCTAGGGCTATGGTGCATCTGGACCTGCCTTAACATGGCTGGGATTCAGGTTTGAATACAGCATAAGCCCAGGAGATTGGGGTGAAATATTTAGTACTTCTGCATGTCATTGCCTTGTGTATGCTGGTCAGGTATCTGCAGTAACTGCTGTTGCTTGAGAAACCTCATCCTGAGTCAGAAAGACACTTTTAAAACTCTACCTGAAGCTCACAGGTGTTATACTGATGAAAATACTGTGGGCTGGATTTTATTCTTCCTCTTAGTGTGCTCTGTTTTCCCTCCTTTAATCTGCTATAGATTTGCAGCAAGGATCTGTTTTTATGCCCAGTTCTCCATCTGGGATGAATAAAACAAACAGAGGTCAAGTGACCAATTCAAACCCAAACAGTGCACCAGCCCCTCAGCTAGGGTTTTAGAGTGAGCTTAATGATTTTTAACTCCTTGCTGTGGCCACTGCTTTAAACTGTTCCCAGCAAGCTGGCTGTCAGGTCCACCAGGCTGCTGAGGACAACAGCTGGCCTGTTCTTGGTGTTGAAACCATCATAGTCCAAATTACCATAAGCCCAGGGAAGTGTTTGCACTGGCGTACGGACAAAGGTAACGCACAATTCTGCATATGTCTATTATACAAATTATATGGGTGTCAGCGTTTAGAGAGTGTGCTGCCTGTGATTAGTCATCAAAAAAGCAAAGTCTGTATATGTGGTGAATATATGACTGATCCTTGAAACTGAGGTGGTTAATTGAAGGAAATTGTGACACACTCAGAAAGAAAATAGATACTGCCTGATAAGCTGTTCTTTGAAACTGCAAAGGCCTGTGATAGGAGCAAGGAGGCAGAACTAAAGCCAAGAGGGTTAGAGTGCCAGACAGCTGACTGAAATCAATGTTGTTTGATTTAGAGTTGAGAAAACAATTGCCCTGTACATCACCTGGCCTCCGGCCCTTCTGCAGCAGCCTAGGGCTTTAGCTTTTTTCCGTGTTCTTCTTAGGGTTAGCTTTTTCCTCTCCTATACATGGTTACCAGGAAGGGATAGGGATGAACAAAAACTTCTTCCCCTTGCAAAGCTATTTGTTCCTTACAAGGCGGGGGGACTGCTCCCTGCCTGCTCCTCACAGTGAGCTCAGCACTCCAAGAGGGATGAGAAGCAGCTAGCAGGCTGTCTTCTTCCAGGTTGGCCGGCAGCACAGGGCCACAGAGACAATCCTTTACCAGGATTAGTAGCTGTGAGGCCTTGGAAGGGAAAATGCCCTTAGCAAGAGGGCCTTCTACATGACTCCCACCAGAGGGTTGTGTCTCAGTAGCGCAGCCTTGTGTGTAGCAACTTGTCTGTTCTAGTTTTATGTGACTCAACAATAGAGTTTCCACTGTTGCCCTTGCAAGAGTCAAAAGAAAGCAGGTCTTACAGACCAGATAACCCTTCCTTATTCATGTGGAATAATCCCACTAAGAAGTCATTCATGGGTAAAGCAAAGAGAAGCTGTCCCTAAAACAGCTTTCTGCATATGTTTGAGCCAGTGAATTCCTGCATGTACACTGTTGTGTTTGTGGGGAAGAACACAGAGCCTAGGAGCAGCCTGGCATATGTGAATGCAACTTCTTAGCAATACAAGCAGAACACCACCCCAAATAGCCCTCCCCTGCATCTTTCTGGGTTCTGCTTGAATGGAGAAGTAGAGAAACAGGTCATGGCATGAATTCTGTTTGCACAAACAAGGAACAGCATCCCTCACATATAACACAACAAGTAGGTGTTCAGACTACATGAAACCATGAAGCCCTCTGTGCAGGTTTTCGGTGATATAATTACCCAGCTGAAGGAAATAAAAATAACTCCTCTGTCGTCTCCAC
>NW_010330890.1:54845-57613 GCF_000700745.2 Antrostomus carolinensis
TATGAACACTGAGCAAGGAAGAAGTATTACACACTTGAGTAAAGACTTTGCTGAGCTTGGACTATCAGGTTGTGAATGCAATAATAGGCTCTGAAGAGAGGCCCCTGAAGAACTGAAAGGCAGGTGTCTTGTCAGCTGGTTGACACAGCAGTTCCAACTTGTCCTTTGGCAATCTGCACTTCCAATGAGTCAAGTGCAGTGGACTTGATAACAGAAGGGGCTGCCTTTGGCACAGCTCTGTAGCTTTGAGCAAATATGCTCTCATAGTGCAAAGGAATGCCAGGGAGATGATGTCAGAGATGAATCCAAAACCTGTTCCTGCTCGCATCAGAAAGATTGGGGGTTGCGATGAGTGAGGCATGGTTTGATAACTTGTCCAATGGGACAGCTTCAGGGGGCTGTGTGCAGTAGTTAGATGAGGAGTGACATGCAGAACAATGAGGAACCCCGCAAGCCTCATCAGCCAGTCTCCCTTAATAACAACTTGAAAGGATTAAATCTTTGGCTGGTTGCACCTTACGTTCAACCAAACCATGTGCTTGGAGACAGCACAGCATGATAGTGACAGCTCAAATTAGTGTGCTTTTGGTGAAGCTCTTAAAATCACCAGAGTTAAAAGGAGATCATAGGGTCAGATGTGACAGAATCCAAAAGTCTGTTAAGTTTCATAGTTGAGAAAGAGCAGACAGTTGCACTAGCTGTTTGTGAGGAGAGCAAATCACCTCAAGCCTTGTCTAGATAAAGTTTGAAAGTGGTTTCCAAGATATCAGATCAGTATAGTCAGTATGGAATTTGGATCAGGGTTTGTTGGGCATTTTTAAAAGAAATAATATTGGAGCTTTTGGTTATGTCAAGGATCTTGGCGAGGACTCCTTTAGGACTTTCCTTATCTGGTGTCAGTTCTGGGCCATCAGGTATAACATCAGGCTAGCACTGTCATGCCAAATTTTCTTGGACATGATATATTCAGATAGCAAAAGTGTTAGCCACTCTGCCTGAGAATAACAGGATTGTGTCCCCATGCATCATGAGCAGGCAGCTCATTTTCCATGTTAAAAATCGATTGAACTTTTTGGATGATTTCTTGGCTGGCTGTCCTCTAATGTCAGTTGGAAACACAGGGCAGTGTTGACTCCTTGGCAGTCAATCTTGCTACCTGGTCAGCATGAACAGACAAACAAAGGAAATATTCCAGCAGCAAAGTTTGCAATGATGATAAAATAGCATGGTCTGCGACCACATCTGCAGCAGTAGTTTGCTCCCTACACTTGTGTTAGGAGTTCTTACTGGCTAGCAAAAACTACAAAATTTAGCAAAATATTTCACTCGTGCTTTCTTATGGATGTAACAAGAAGTATTTTAAGAGAATCACAGGAGTGACTTGTGGCCTTTGCAAATCTCAAATGGACAACTGTATATGTTAAATATGGAAAATTTTGATTCCTGAAATGGTAGGAAACTCTTCTCTGTAATTCATGCATAATTTTTTCTGTTGCTATTAAATCCCTTGAATGAGGTATTAGATGTAATGTAAAGATAGAATTACATCAAGGCAGCAAGACAACTTTTCACAAATAAATAGAAGTTGTCTCTGTTACTGTGAGAGAGCACAGAGTTAAATGTAACTTGTCAAATATTTTTGGAGGTTTTTATGTCCTGGCAGGTCTATTGCCATGAAACTCCCATGATAAAAAGGTGATGAAGTTCAGCACTCGTTTCCTTTTCCTGGTGGTAGAAAGCTGTGGTAGAAACCGAGCAATCCAAGGAATATTTAAAATTCCTACCTGGGTTTTGGCACAAAGGCTTATTGGATTGTCCCTATCAGTATCTGTGAGACAGATGCCATCTGGAATGATGCAGGAATCCAAGAAGGATGGTACTAGCCCCACCAATTTTTCATTTTCCCTTTATAACTTGGATATTAGATTTCTTAATAGTCTCCACACTTTTTGAAGTTGTTTAGAAAATACATGACAAGACCCTCCCTGACAGAAACATTGCTGAAGAATATCTAGAAAGCATGATTTTCAGAATTAATTGCAAAATTACTGATGCAGCAGAAATTCCAATTGGACATGTCTGACTCCCCACCAAGATGGTAGAGTCAGTCTTCAAGAATAAGGTCATATTGATAAGAGTACATGGATAAATATAATCTGTTGCAAAAGAATCAGGGTGGCCTCTGTAAAGGGAAGTCTGGTGGCATTCTGAAAGAGTCTCAATAAGCCTGTGGATAAAGGGGATCAAGTGGACATGTTACACGAGGATTTTCAGAAGGCCCTTGATGTTCCACAACAAAACTTTTAAAAGACATAAAATCACTGTGGGGTTAGAGGAAAGGTTCATTCACAAACTAAAAGCTGATTAAGGATTAGGAAGCAAAAAGTCACTTAGGGGCCACTTTTCATGATGGAGAAAATCAGCAGTAGCATCCCTTTGAGACCACTGGTTTGATTCCAAATCTTCATCAGTGACAGAACAGAGAGTGAAGAGTGAAATCTCTAAGTTTTGGATAAGCAGTTTTGGGAAATCAAATGCTACACCAATGGTGAAGAACATCCACAGAACCTCATAAAATTTTCACTTTAGGTAAATGTGAGATAATTCACCTAGGAAAAATTGATCTCAAACAGGTTTACACTATGCTGGACTCTGAACTGTAGGTTATCACTCATAACAGAAATCTTGAAGTCATTACCAGTGGTTTCCTGAAATTCTTGGCTTAATGTGCTGAAGCAGATGAAAAGCCAACAATATCATGGGCATCA
>NW_010330890.1:57652-59902 GCF_000700745.2 Antrostomus carolinensis
TCCTATGTAAAACTTGTGTGTCCACATCTTGAGTGCTGGGCACAGTTCTGTTATCTGCATCTGAAGAAGCATATAGTGAAGTTAGAGAATCTCCAGAAAGGAATAACTAAAATTATCAAGGCAAGAGAGCAATTATTTTACAAGGAGAGATTAAAAATGCTGGGACTCTTCAGTTTGGAAACAAAAAGGCTGAAGTGGGATATGATTGAGGTCTGTATCACATGAAGGTTATGTATAAACTAAATTATAACTGTTACTTAGCAAATCATTTAATACTAGAACTAGGAAGCACTTTGTGAAACTAGTAGGAGATCATTTAAAAGACATGAAGTAATTCTTGATAAGGAAGGTAGTGAACTTTTGGACTTTTGTACCCAGGATGTTTTGGAAGCACAGTGTCAGCAGGTTCAAAAAGTGATTAGACGGCTTCACAGACAAGAAGTCTATAAACAGATATTAAAAGGAATAGACAGGGTTATATCCTTTAGCACTACCACCACTTGCAGTTCCTGAACAGGTAAGAGGGAAAGGGGCCACAGAAAGCGGTTAATATTACCTGCTCTCCCTCAATAGCATCGCTTGATGTCCTGTGGTGGCCTTGTCAATGATCAGCTATTTGTATGCTTGAGTTAGGTCTGATTTCATTATAAGTTTTCCCTCAGCAGTAACACTGTGTGGCTGATTTACAGCGGTGCTGATGTGCGGTATGCTTAAGATCGGTATTAGTGCACTTATGATTACCATACATTGCATGACACCATTTGGTTTATAACTTGGTACAACTGATATAGCATGTTTTTTTGTGAGGCTTGCTCTGGGGCTTCTTTGCCAATGAGATGCTTAAGTTCTTTGTCAGTTTTTGGTGGAAGGGGAAGAGATGTTCTGTACAGACCAGCACAGGCAAGATATGGTAATGGAATAGTGCTAGTCCTCCTTAGTAAGAACCCCATTTTCTGAAAGTACTTGAGAGATTTAAAAATCTTTCTTAGGGCCTCTTGACTGCATGGAGGTTCTTGTGGGAGAAATTTTTCTTTGAGCAGAGCCAGAGTGAAAACTTCACCTTGCAACTTCCAGAGGTATCACTGTCATGTCCCCCATAGTCTCAGAGATAGGACAGGGTGCTATTGACCCTAAAATACGGGATGGTGTCACGAGAATGGTTGTTGACCTTCGATCAGCAGACTTCTGTATATCCCATGGCTCTATTTCTTTCCAGAAATTATTCTCACTATCTTGGAATTAATGTCTTTCTAAATACAGACTACCACAAATGTCCTCCCCAGCCTAAGCAGACACCTGGGTGATTGGTCTTGCCTGACGATACTGATGTGGCCAAGTTCCCAAAGTTCCAGTGAGTTTCTCAATGACAACTGTGATGACAAAGTGTGCTTGTGGGGATTTCCAAAGTATGAATTTCCTTTATACGTATTTGCATTCATTCAGTGCAAAAGGCCCTTTCCTGGGTGACTGTGGAGTAAATTTAATTTAGGAAAGAGATAAAAAAATCTCCTTTCATCTCCCTCTCATCTTGCCATCCCCAGAGGAGGCAATTTCTCAACAAGCTGCTGAAGTTTCAGTGTTCAGGTATATGATGCAGTCTGATAGGCAACACAAGTGACAACAGCCTCATTAGCTTGCTGATTTTACTTGTGAAACTGAAATCTGTGGCTAGTGACTAATGATGTAGTAGGCAAGAAATGTGCCTTCAACAAGGCTACAATTTCACTGTATTTCTGCACGTGAGGCAAAGCAGGAACTATGAACAATGTTATGATGACAAATGTCTCAGTCCCACAAGAGAATAGTCTGTTTCTGATTAAGATTGTCTATCTAGTTGACTCCAAGATGATAGAAGAGTCGTGCACAAAAATCCCATGATACAGCTTGAATTCCTCAGTCTGTCCCAGAGTTGTCATCTGAAATTGGAGGAGAGCATGTTCATTTGTATCCCACAGTGGCAGAGCTTTTATTGCAAGTGCTTGCTGGTTGAAGACTCGGTTCACCTCCCATTGACTCCAGAAGTCTTACTGTTTGTCCCAATTCCTCAGCAGGATCCAGTCCTGATGATCAGAAATGTGCTGGTATATTTATGGAAAAGATTGCACAGACTTGAAGCAGCAAGCGAACATAGCTTTTTCATTGTCAGTACTGTAAGTTACAGCAGTGAATGGCTGTCCTGCATTCCTCTGGTTGTTCCTGGATGAAGAAAGAGGGCAAGTAAGAGGATACAATACTTTTTTTTTTTTTTTT
>NW_010330891.1:0-210 GCF_000700745.2 Antrostomus carolinensis
TTGTGTTGTGCTGCATATCTTGTGACTAAAAAATCTGGCATGCTTAAAAGAACTAGCAATTTTAATTATTTGCAAATTTACTTTTACATACAATGAACTAGCAGTTTTAATAATTTGATTAGCAAATTTACCCTTACATACTTATTACAATTCCCCCCTTTTCTGTTTATCATTAATTTGCTGATCAAACCAGACTGTTGGTTTCGGTGT
>NW_010330891.1:347-876 GCF_000700745.2 Antrostomus carolinensis
TGGATAACCAGGCTGATTGATTAAACCAGGTTTCATACCAGGCTTGTTGAGATTCACGCTCCCGTTTTCTCTTTTCCAACCCTTCTCGAACTTCAGCTAGCGAATCTCTTACCACTCCAGTATGATCTGCATAGAAACAACATTCTTCTCCTAGGGCAGCACATAGCCCCCCTTGTTGTAGAAACAACAAATCCAACCCTCTTCTGTTTTACAATACAACTTCAGAGAGGGAGGCGAGAGACTTCGAGATGGGATATTGATTTCTCTGTCTGTTCCAAGTCTTCATCTTCTGCTGCCCGCAAGGTTTTTAGTCCCTGTTGCTGTTGTACAATTGAGGTTATTCCAGTTGCTGCCCCAGTAGCTCCCAGCCCTATTAAGGTAGCTATTGTAATAGCAATTATTGATTCTCTTTTCTTAATCCTGTGTTTTGAATTACTCCAATGGATATACATATCCTCTTCACTGTGGAAAAGGATTCTTGATACTACAGTTATCTGAACACAAAAATCAGAATTCCTAGTGAGAACTG
>NW_010330892.1:0-15518 GCF_000700745.2 Antrostomus carolinensis
GGCACAGAGGTTGATGTTGCAACCACAAAACCTGGACAGCTCTGAACTGGAATTATCAAGGATTTTTTCATGTAAATCAAGCAAGTTTCTTGCCTCAGGTCAATCAAGTCTGAAGAAAGCTGTTGTAGGAATGCTATCTTACTATGTCATTTTCTTTATGCTTAAAGAAGGCTGAGGAACTAAGTGTTATATTGTCTGTTAGATTAATTTAAAAATCTAAAGTAAATAGTTGGACAGCATTTACAAAACAAGCTGCAGGCTTCATCCATGTCTCACTGTACATAAATTAACAGAACTAGTGGAAGCAGAACTTCAGTCCCTCCTAAACAAACAACAGTTTGCAAGAGCTGAGCATCCACCCAGGCTGTGGGAGCTCAGAGCAAGCTGCACTGCTGCTCAGCTTCCTGACACCATCATTCCACCATCAGAGAACAAGCCTTGTGAGGAGCAGCTGAGGGAACTGGGGTTGTTTAGTCTACAGAAGAGGGGGCTGAGGGGAGACCTCTTCACTGTCTACAACTACCTGAAAGGAGGATGTAGAGAGGCAGGTGTGTGTCTTTTCTCCCAGGGAACTAGTGACAGAACAAGAGGAAATGGCCTCAAGTGGCACCAAGGGAGGTTCAGATTGGATGTCAGGAAAAATTTCTTCACTGAAAGGGTTCTCAGGCATGGGAACAGGCTGCCCAGGGAGGTGGTTGAGTCACCATCCCTGGAGGTATTTAAAAGATGGGTAGATGGGCGCTCAGAGATATGGTTTAGTAGTGAACAGGTACGGTTGGACTCAATGATCTCAAAGGTCTTTTCCAACCAAAAGATTCTATGATTCTGTAGGGCAATTTCTGAAACCAAGGTTGCACTCTCACTTTGTTTTCAATCAGATACAAGACACTACCTACCTTGCAGGTTCTTAACTTTTTTTTTCCCCCGGTAGATATCATACAATAGAGTTCCACAGTTCACAAAGCTGTGTTTTGCTAAGGCTGACATACTTACTACATCTGGCTTAACTGCAGCACATTCTCCTCCCAGCTCTTCAGCCCAAAATCCTATGTGAATTCTGATCCACTTGCACTCATAGAATCATAGAATGGTTTGGGTTGGAAGGGACCTTAAAGATCATCCAGTTCCAACCCCCATCCTGTATTCAGATTTACACGGCATCATAGTATTTGGTTTTGCTCCTACTGTAAGTTCTGATAAAAAGCCTCTCCAGTCCCAAGGAGCACAGCTGAGACCCTTTAGGTTCCTTGCAAAGATAACAACATGATGCTTCAGTTAAGGCATGTCTGGGTACCTGAAAAACTGGGCCCTGATCTCACTAGATAAACAGATGAAAAAAATTAGCAATAATCAGCTGGGTTGTTGGTTTTTTTTCCCCCCCTTTTAATGTGTATCATCCATCCAGTGCAAATTGTATCACATTTCACTACTCTAACAAATCTTTAGTCACTGGAACCACGCCAGTCACAAACTGAAACCAGAGCAGATTTTAGCCCCTGCATATACAAGAGGAAAACCTCTCTCTGTGTGTAGTGCACTTGGCCAACCTCGTGAGACTTGCTGGTACAAGTTACTACAAGGCTGGCCTTCTGCAAGAGACTGGTAGCACTAATAATTCCAAGCAAAGATGGCAAAAATGGCTGGCTTAGAGTCTAACACCTGTTATAAGACCTAATGCTGATTAAAAAGTTAAAAAAAAAAAACCAAACAAAAAACCAATGCTTTCCTGCACTTCAGGTCACCCATTACCACCACCCCAAGCTCAATTCTTCTGATTTCTCCTAAAAGCTCCTAATACATGCCAAAAAGAACTGCAAAGTCTCAACATTTTGTTTGGTGTCACTACAATTCAATGGGAAGTTTTCCTTTGTCAGGAAAGTTTTCAGACCTAAGTTTCCAATAAGACTGTAAGATCCATCTAAGACTGACTAAATCACAGAAATCAATATATATCAGAAATACTGTACTGACCAATTTCTGGAAAAAGGCTGTAAACTGCCATTTGTGAGTCTTGGGATATTTGGCACGATTTTTTTTCTTAAACCTTAAATTCAAGTGAAACCACATAAAAAAATCTTCCCTCTCATAAAAGATTTTTAATCCCTGTAATAAACAGGAATCCTAAATTATGTTTTATGCAACTCATGCATGAAAGCTTCTGCATCTTGGCAGTAAAAGAAACAGTAAGAAGACCCAAGATGTAGTTTCCCCCTCCCTCACACTCTTAAGCCGCTTACAACTTAGGCCAGGCACTCATCCAAAAGTTTTCTCTTGTAAAACTTCTCCAAACCTCTCAGGCAGTTATACACCTCCATTCTTTTAAGTAAGGCTTTGCATTTTTCTAGAACACAAGTCCTAACAGAAAGAAAACTTTGTCCACAAACTAGTTTGCCCTGCAGAGAGCTGTGTTTGCCCCTCACCCCACTTCTTTCTGCCAAGCACAGAAGGAGAATGTTAATTTGAATACTGCACTCCCAGCGTTATGAGATGGCACATTAAGAGATACCACAATCATAGCTTCAATTTTAAAATTTTCCTCAGTGTATACATATAAGATGTAATGAGGGAGAGGCAAGGAAAAGGTTGGGTAGTTTGCCATTGACATTAAGTTCATCATCAGGATGAGAACAGACAGCAAAACCCCAGAGTCAGCTGTTCCAAGCAAGTTATCAAGATTTCCCTTTGCAGGCAGAAACCCCGTCATGTCCTGAATTTACATGGCAAAGTGACTGTAAGTGCTTCTTGCACACTAGACCTACGCTGCTAGAGCTTTGCTCCAGAGAATCTGTCTTGCAGCCAATGCCTTCTAAGAAGAGGAAGAAGGTGACAGCCAATCCTACGCTTTTGGCTGCTTTCACACCCCTCTTTGTGCCAACTCCTTCAGCTGAACAATCACCCTGCAGAGCTGGCTGATCAGTGACTCTCATCTGTACACATCCTCATCCCATGAAACGTTCAGTTACAAGTCACCTATTGGCTCTTTAAAAATGAGAAGGTTCCATTTTATGCATTTGAAAGCTGCACAATTTCCTAATTTAATTTCTTTACTGCTACAACATATCAGCACTAGCAATGAGGATGAGTTGGAAGTCCAGATGTAAGGCAACAGGAAGCTGAGGAAGACAGATAAATGGAATTGTGTCATATAACAATTTGCATCTGCAGAGAAACTCATTCTCAGAAGATAAGTAACTAAGTTTGGCCTACACCCTTACTCAGGAAATAATAAACCTTTCTTTTGAAGCAAGGAATCCAAGAAGAACATCAGGAGCAATAAGAGCTTTGCAGAACTGGCCCCTGCCACCCTGGGAGGTGACATTAGGCAGTAACGGTACCTCTGAGGCCGACAAGCTACAGCTTTGCAACAACAACAACCAAACAGATCATCACACTCTCCTGAACAAATTTGCTTCTCCACTGACATTTAAGCAGTACAGTTACGGGTAATTCAGCATCACCCTGGGCTTAGAGAACAGACAGACCTTCCAGTGGCCTTCCAGTACCTGAAGGGGCTCCAGGAAGGGTGGGGAGGGACTTTGGACAAGGGCAGAGAGTGACAGAACAAGGGGAAATGGCTTTAAACTGGAAGAGGGGAGATTGAGATCTGATTAAGAAATTCTCTCCTGCGAGGGTGGTCAGACACTGGCACAGGTTGCCCAGAGAAGCTGTGGCTGCTCCTCCCTGGAAGGGTTGAAGGCCAGGCTGGATGAGGCTTTGAGCAACCTGGTCTAGTGGAAGGTGTCCCTGCTGATGGCAGGGGGGTTGGAACTGGATGATCTTTAAGGTCCCTTCCAACCCAAACCATTCTATGATTCTAATATAATTTTTCAGTAAATATATGAGACAAATCCCCTGAAGGCAGAGTGGCTAATTAAGCTAAATGCCAGTGTAGGCAAAAGCACAAATAGTTTAAGACAGTTATGAACATATTTGTGCAGAAGATCAGAGGATTACAGATTTCAGTTCAATTAGTGGAGAAAGAAAAGCTATTAACTTTCAAGAGAGACTTAATTTATGGTACAAGAGAGCTATAAACACTGCTGCCTGCAATGGTAAAGACCTGAACTTAAAACAAACACGAGGCCTGTTGTCATTTTAATTCTTGAAGAGGCAGAAGGGAAGAGATCATGCAGGAAGATATGTCTATCTGTAGCCAATCCAGCTGCTCTTTCAAGAGGTGTTATCAGAGCATTTTCAGAATGATAACAGCCGAGTGTACACGGCATATCACATCTCCAACAGTCCCAGAGATTATCTCTGAGAACGGTATTTGCCAATATGTGTGTTTAGTCAGTGGGAGGTAGATAAGTTCTTATTTAGGTAGCTGTGAAATGGAGGGTGTTGGTGGAACAGAGCGTGGCCAGCACATCCAGGGAGGTTCTCCTCCCCCTCTTCTCTGCCCTGGTGAGGCCACATCTGGAGTACAGCATCCGATTCTGGGCTCCCCAGTTCAAGAGAGACAGGGATCTTCTGGAGAGTCCAGCAGAGGCCACAAAGATAATGAGGGGCCTGGAACATCTCCTGTATGAGGAGAGGCTGAGAGCTGGGACTCTTCAGCCTGGAGAAGAGAAGATTGAGAGGGGACCTTATCAATGTCTATAAATATCTGAAATGTGGGGGCCAAATGGATGGGGCCGGGCTCTTTTCACTGGTGCCCAGTGACAGGACAAGGGTCAATGGGTAAAGGCTGGAACCCCAGAAGTTCCACACAAATTTAAGGAAAAACTCCTTTACTGTGAGGGTTCCAGAGCCCTGGGACAGGCTGCCCAGAGAGGGTGTGAAGTCTCCACCTCTGGAGATGTTCAAAACCCACCTGGACCCTTTCCTGTGCCACCTGCTGTAAGGAACCTGCTTTGGCAGGGGGTTGGACTAGATGATCTCCTGAGGTCCCTTCCAACCCCTGTGATTCTGTGAACAGGGGCCTTTGCAGATGTTGGGGATATCCATGAGGCAATATTGAAGTTGCTCTTACAAGCACAGAAATGATTTATTTTATTTCAGGAATATACCTACTTCTCCTGTGCAATATTCATTACAACACAGTTAAGGGAAGGAGTCTACTTATCTGCAATTGTAGGACCAGACAACTGCTCAAAACAGGCACAATGGGGGGAAAAAAATAAGATGTGATACACAACAAGCCTCGCTCACACTTTCCTCCTCCTCAACCAGACCAAGATGATACCTGTTGTTTTTAACCTGCAAAATAGCTGTAATCTTAAAATATTCTTACTGACAGCCTTCTGTAATCACCTGCAGCTGGCTGAAAGAGGAAGAAAGGCAGCTAGAGAAATGCAAGCTCTTGAGAAAAATTCAACTTTTCTCCAGGAATATCTACTTTGCTGGTCCACATGGCTCTGCCTGTGATTTAATTTTACTTTTAATTGCTAAGAAGTCAAGACCTTCACCACTTTGAAGATTATACAGGCAATTGTTCTGTTTCACACAAAATTTACTCTGAACAAAGGAGCAAAACATTAATAACAGAAAGAAGATAAAAGCTAACAACTGAAAATTGGAAAAGAAGAGAACAAATTGCTTTGGTTGTGGCCTAATCCCTCTAATCACATATGGCAGCTTGCCATTTCTTTCATAGGGCTTGGATATTGGCAGCAGTGCCTAAGAACATCAATCTCTGTACCTATTATGGTATATAATCATTAGGCCAGTGGTTTCAGGAGGATGTGGTCTCTGGAATAAGATGTTAGTAAATTAAAGAGAAGCCTAGAGAAACACACCTACATTTTTCTTTTCCCTGTGTCAGAGTAACTATAGATGCCACTGCATTTATCTCACTTTGTCATAAGTATAAAACTACTCAAAAAAAAATAAATTGAGGCAGCTTTAAAATTACAGACATTCATAGAATGGTTTGGGTTGGAAAGGACCTTAAAGATCATCTAGTTCCAGTTCCCCTGCTGCGGACAGGGTTGCCATCTACTAGATCAGGCTGCCCCATCCAACCTGGCCTTGAATGCCTCCAGGGATGGGACATCCACAGATTCCAGCAAGTTAAAATCAATAACATCAGCAAATCTCTTCATAAATTCCAAGGTTCCTAGTTTTATTTCCTTGCACATCATTTCATGGGCATTTTGTTGTGGTTTAATCCCAGCAGACACATTGTTTGAATTAATAATAGTTCATTTGCATGAACTTCATTCTTCTAGTTGCAAATTCTTTTCATCAAGAGTTACAACACAGATTATTTTCTCAGGGTAAAAGACTTGAAATATAATAATGAAGGTGGCTCAATCCTCTAGATGTCTGAAGGCAGAGCACTGTCTATTGTGTAGCAATCATTCTCACCTCCCTTTACGAGGGACTAGACTCCCTCCAAAAGCAGAAGCGTGGTGTGCTCACAAGACTCAAGCTCCCACTGTCATTGTCTCATTCTTCATGTGAGCATTGGCCTACACACAGGGTCCAGCTTAAGAGAGTGGTTTCATGTCTTGTTTGCAAACAGATTTAAGTAAAACACTAAAATGTTTAAGAGAGATTGGAAGAAAACCGATTACTTGGTGGGATTACTTATCTCCTGACCATCCATGTGCTTATCCAACACACTTCTGCATTTAAAGGCCAGCCCTTTCTGAATGTTTTCCTAACATAATTACTAGACAGATTCAAATCCTAGCAGGGAAGTTCCACAAGAAACAGCTAAAAGATTGCCCTCCCCACCAAACCCTGAAACTCATAATGCAAGTAATCGATTAATTCCTTAAAAACAGTTTGCTAAGATGCCAGTGGCTTCCTTTCATTTTACAGGAAAGAAGTGCTCACCCTCTTCTTCTGGAGACTTGCCATCTTAAAAATACAGATTCAGTACGGAAGATGAAAGTGAGAAAGGGCCAACAGCACCTCCATTCCCTTCTCACAAACTCTTATTGTAGAATAGAAAACGCTCCTGCTCTTTCTTGGACCTACAAGAAAGCTGGGGAGGAACTTTATACAAGGGCAGGGAGTGATAGAACAAGGGGAAATGGCTTTAAACTGAAAGAGGGAAGGTTTAGATGAGATATTAGGAAGAAATTCTCTCCTGTGAGGGTGGTCAGACACTGGAACAGGTTGCCCAAGGAAGCTGTGGCTGCTCCTCCCTGGAAGTGTTCAAGGCCAGGTTGGATGAGGCTTTGAGCAACCTGGTCTAGTGGAAGGTGTCCCTGCTGATGGCAGGGGGGTTGGAACTGGATGATCTTCCAACCCAAACCATTCTATGATTCCTCTCACCCCCAGTGTCCCATAGAGAGCATTTGCATATAACTAGGAGCTGATGAATCCTCTTCCTTTTCTTCCCTTGCCTCATTCTTCCAAAAAACATATGTATTCTAGTTTGAGGTTTGGCATTCCCTGCATTAGGCCAGTGAGCATTGTTTCTTGATGCAAGTCAAACAAAAACCCCCTTTATGTACTAGGAAGTCCCAAATAAAATAAAAATAAGAATCAGAAAAGTAAAAAACAAACAAAAAAAAAAAAAAAAATAATAAAAAAATAAAAATCAGAAAAGTAAAACAAAACAAAAAGGTCAAAAGGCTGAAGTGGCAGAATTCCCCCAACCACACTGTGCTTTGAGTACACTTCTCCCTCATTCAGCTTAGGCTTTTCTTCACTTAGATGCTTGAATATATGAGAAATCTGAAAGGAACTTTCCCAAAAATATCAGAACAAGGAGTCCACCTGGTTTCTTTTTTTTCCTGTGCTATTGCAATTTCAAAGAGGCAACTAAGCCCATATTCCCCTCCTCTTTGATTAAAAAAATCCACAGATTCTGTGAGCATTTATAGCCCTCAGTAAATAATAATTAGTGATTTACTTTGCATTGTTTTCTTCCTAGGCAGATGCTCACAAAGTCTTCACTGTACTTTTAGGATATTTTTTATATTCATTCCTTTGATATGGATGGTTAAAGAGTGATGCTGTGGAACTGATAAAAAGCCCTGTTCTTAAACATATTGTTCTTGGTTTGAGCAAATTTTAGCCTTAAGCAAATCAAAGTTAGAACATTCCCAATGTAGAGGTGTTTGGACAAAGACTTCAGGGAACTATCCTACTTCTATCCTGCTTCCTTGCTCTCCTACAATTTAGCAAGTACTTGGGTACTTTTTCTCTAGGACTGTGTTCTGGAAATTGCACCACTTCAAGAATGGAAGCGTGCAAAGCAGTGTGACTAATTAACAAGTATTTCCTACCAGTGGCTACTGGGAAGTGACACGCTTCCTGCATCTTGGTTAGATAATCTTTTCTGTATGAAAGCAAAGAACACTGAGCTGCAGTTTGCACACTCTAGTCCTGACTCTCTGCTAACACAGGCTTTCTAACAAGAGGACTTTCCTAAGGGGTAAAGAAATGCATGTTACAAACAGTGAACATGGATTTGCATTTAAATACTTACTTAGACTAATGCTTATTCTGTTGAGCTGACAGTAAGACATTCTGTAGAGCAGTTTGAGTCTTGGACACCAACTGGAAGACTCTTAAGCATACATTTTCTGAAGAAACTTTGAAAAAGGCTCATTTCAAAGCCTGTCCACATGACTTCTCTGCTGATTTCTATCCCATTGTTATAGGAATCTATTAGTCAGTATCTGTTGCATCCCTGTGAGTCTGACAGTCCCCACTCTCACTCCTCATTTGAGTCCACATGATAAACCTGTTGAGCAAGGAGAGCCACCATCACTGACAGACTGATTTTCCTCCACGTTTATAAAACTAGGAACCCCTGGATTAATACATTGCCCCTTTTATGCACCACTTTGACCTGCTCTAAAGCACTGCTCAGGTCACTGGTGGTAGCACATTTCCTCTGTAAGAAGGTTCACAATACAGCTTTGTGGTACAGGTTGAGCACAAAACTGTCAAATCAGGAGGACAACGTTTTAAGTCCTCATTTAATTAACATTTTTAAACATTTAATTAACCTTTGCCTCCTCTGAGGGAGGCCACTGATCTCAGCTCCACCAGAAGAGCTTTGCCTGTAGCCCAACACAAAACTGAGATCACCCAGAACATCACAAAAGGCTCTCCATTATTCTCAGACATGATTAACTGTATAAACAAGTAGCTGCAGGGAAAGAAAACCATCCCTTACTCACCTGAATCACTCTAATTTGTCACTGCAGCCCCCTACTTTTCAGCTACTAACCCTGTTATTGTAACTACATCTCTGTTTAACTGATTACTAATGTGCACAAAGAGCCAGCAAACAAAACAAGCCCTTTGGCTGTCCTTTCTCAGGAGCTGACTGACTAACTACTGACCTTAGACGCTCACTCGTGTAAATTTTTAAGGTTAAAATTACCCACCTAATAATTGATGTAATCTGAAGGCTACTAAGAAAGCTTGCGTCAATGAGTCTGGTCCTGGTTATAATAACTGAGGCACACACCTACCTGAAAACAGGGCTTTACACTGAAGCCAATTACCAGCAGAAATCAAGTGCCAGGGGAAAAAGATTGTTATTTTGGAGTCCTGCAGTCATAGAAACAATAAATAAGCTAAAGAGGGAGGTGGGAGAAAAAGCACCTTGGTGAAGTTGCAAGATCAAAATCAAAGTTCAAAATCAAAATTATTAAAAAATATAACCTACAGTCTGCAGATTAGTCAGAATCAGGTCTCATCTCAGTCACCAAAATTAACTTAACCTTTGCAATTAAGTATTTATTTCAGAGTTATTGTTGGGTATTTTAATAAACACATTTTAAAAAGCTTACTATAGCTCCCTATTAAGAGGAAAACCACTCATCTTCCCATGCATAACCATGTTTTAATGGATAGCCCCATAACATGAATATTCCATCTGCTAGCAGGTTCATTCTGGCTAAGTTGAAACTAGCAAGCAGCAACGTCAGTCCTCCTTAATAGTGACATTAAATTGCAAGAACAACAGGAAGTCTATCAGCCATGAAAACTTCACTCACAAAGATTGTTTGCACTGCTGGGCTGGGCTGTATCATGCAAAACCCAGTCTTTTCCCTGACTGGTACCAGTTTCACTGAATACTTACAGACAGATCCAAACAGAGCACTCGGGCACCAAAAAGCAAGGTGCAGGATGATGCGAGGAGCCTGAAAGGGCACGGTGAGAGCTACACCCAGCTGCTATACATGAGAAGTGAGGAGCAGGGAACAGTTTCTGTAGCAGCCTACAGTTGCACTGGATGAGGTGTGGTGTCAGATCACACTGCAGGAGTAGGATCTGCCCTCTAAATGCTGCTGAATAGCACAGGGATGGGAAAGAGGGAGAAGGAGGTTGTGATTGAAATTGTTTCTCAGACACAGGTAGCAAAAGTCAGTTTAGAGTTTGTGAGGCTGGGATTTGGAGTAGTCCTGAACAGGTATTTAGTTTTGCAGGAGTGGCTCACTCTTTAAGAGCACAGCTACATGAGGTGTTAGCTCCGTCTTGCCCAATGGCTCTGGCACATACCCAGGAAGCAGCCAAAACCAGAGCCCCCAGCTTTGCAGGAGTGGCTCACTTCAAGAGCACAGCTACGTAAGGTGTTAGCTCTGTCCTGCCCAATGGCTCCAGCACACACCCAGGAAGCAGCCAAAACCAGAGCCCCCAGAACCACTTATCCCAAGAGGATTCAAACTCATCCCCCATTTACCAAAACATATGACAGTCTCTGAAGGTTTCACTTGGTTCACTTTTAACTCTCCCTAGGGCTGCACTACCAAGCATTTCCCCCTCTACTCCACCCTGGTGAGGCCACATCTGGAGTATTGTGTCCAGTTCTGGGCCCCACAGTTCAAGAAGGACAGAGAACTGCTTGAGAGAGTCCAGCACAGAGTCACCAAGATGATGAAGGGAGTGGAGCATCTCCCTTATGAGGAAAGGCTGAGGGAGCTGGGGCTCTTTAGCTTGGAGAAGAGGAGACTGAGGGGTGACCTCATTAATGTTTATAAATATGTTAAGGGCAAATGTCATGAGGATGGAGCCAGGCTCTTCTCAGTGATGCCCAATGGTAGGACAAGGAGCAATGGGTGTGAGCTGGAACACAGGAGGTTCCACTTAAACTTGAGAAGCAACTTCTTTACGGTGAGGGTGACAGAGCACTGGGACAGGCTGCCCAGGGAGGGTGTGGAGTCTCCTTCTCTGGAGACATTCAAGACCCACCTGGACGCCTTCCTGTGTGATCTCATTTAGGTTCCTGCTTTGGCAGGGGGATTGGACTAGATGATCTTTCGAGGTCCTTTCCAATCCCTAATATGCTGTGATTAAACTGCCCATCTGACAGAATGACTCTGAGCTCAAAGCGATGTCACAACCTTGCAAGCAGAAACAAGAACCCAGGAATACTTTCTCTCAGTCAGGTCACCACATTACAGATCCAGCTCGCTCTCCTGACTTCCCTCCTCACCCAGCCAGCTCTGCATTCCTGGCTCCACAGCAGTCCAGTTCTAGTAGGGCAGAGGAGAGTAACCACAGGGTATTAATTTTTAATCCAAGTCTCTTAATCTCCAGACAAGTACTCTAATCACTATGGAACATGACAAATTTAATGACGCTTCCACAAACATAAATTATCCCAGGCTTGAAAAAACAAACAAACAAACAAAACCAACCCACAACTCAAAGAGCTACATACTCATGCAATACCCAGGTGGAATGTAGGTAACTTGCAAATTCAACACAGTCAAAAAAAACCCAAAAATACTGTAACAGTTTTGTGTGGGCAGGAGCAGAACAGAAGGTCAAGGGCTCACTGCTTCTGGCTGACTGTTAGCTTTCTGCCTAGGACTTAGGCACATACCTTTTGTTTACAGTGCAGTGCCTAAAGTGCAGCTACACAGGACTTTTGGACCTCACTCTCATTAATTTTTCATAACTGATGTCCTATTTTTAATGCTATTTTTGAATCACATATGCCATTTAAATTCAATAGAGAAAAAAAACCATGGGGGTAGATTTTAACATCTAAAAAGCTGATGGTTTAAAACCATTTGTAACCCAGGAGTTTTGAATAAGCTGATCTACTTCTGGAGCTCTTGTTATATGGCTGAGATTAGAGAGTCTAACTGTAGTCCAGCCTGTACAGAAGTAAAATCACTGTCAGTTTATCAATCAGTCAGAACCAGATTGTCAGTAACACTGGGCAGGTAATTTCATGTGGAGTTTACCAATACTGTTTGATCCTTTTGTAGAACAAAAACATCTGGCAATGAACCTAGGATATTGTTGTGCTAGTTACTCTGCAAATAAGCATCTCCTTTGTTCTTACCTTTATTTTCATTTATACACACACACCCTATTTTATATATAGGAACAGACAGAGACAGAAATGCAGAATATCCTTGACTGGGAGAGAGAAAGAAAATTAAAATTTACTTTTAGAAGATTTATACTACAGAGAAAAAGGAGTATAGCAAGATGGAGGAAAAAAGAATTGTCAAGTTGTTCATTAATTTGCTGTATTCACACAGGATACTGAGTGGGATACAGGTCAAAAATAGTCTGGTATTATCATTCAGATAAAAAGTTATGAAATAAGAAGAGGGGAGAAGCATTCTTTTCCTCTTCCTCACACATCCATTACCTCTCTTCCCATTGCCACTCTCGATGCAATAAACAGACCAAGGTTACATAGAGCAAGGAAACCTTATGCCATGAAGTAAGAATCTAGCACAGCCAGTTGCTGTACCCAGCTGAATTAGAATGACTCCCTACCACAAGAATGAAGCATGAATAAGTCTGCTAAAATCAGCTGTTGCTCACTTTATGCCCAAATAAGCTAAAGAACTGCAGACTGCTAATGCAGCAGATGCAACATCACTGGCTTCACATACCATAAAGTGTAAGTGTTCTGGCACTGGAAGATCAAACTAAGGAGTTTCCTTAGATCAGCTTATGGGTGACCTAAATAAGCTGTCTTTAAATACAGCAGGTGATGGACTTTGAGCACCAGGAGGTTACCTACTGCTTTCAGCAGGTACCTGTTGGTCAGCCATCCTGGAGGAAGAGCCCTTGCTGTGCAGACAAACAAATTGTTTACTGTGGTGCAAAACAACTCGCTGTTGAATGGCAACTGACTTCCATAGGACAGAACCAGCACTTTTAATTAAAGAAAAATAAAATTAAACATTTTTTTTTCCTACTAGGTGACTACAAATTGCTTTCAAGTTTCCCTGTAAACAATGTTTTCTCAGTAGGTTGTTGTTTGAAGTCTGTTCTATTCACCACTGGGAAAGTTGATTCCTTTCTGTCCTGAGCACAGGAAACATGATACAAGGTAGAAACCAACTAATTCCTTTGACTTCATCCCACTGTTTAGCTTCCTGGTTAGGCCTTTTTTTTCCTCCAGATGCAACAGTTACAATCTCGCCTTCTGTGCAAGCATCAAAGGTTTTCTCCAGGTACTAAATTGGAACAGATTTCACCTGGGAATCTGGCAAGTGTCTCCAGCAGAATAACAGTTTATTCCAAAGAGTATATCTGTCCATGGCGTCTACTCAGGGCTTTAGAGAAAAGACAAATTTGCCTTTCTGGCAATTACTTTTGGGTGCAATAGAGAGTTGTGTATTCTGGCCTTTGTCAGCACTGGTAAACAAGAACATTAATACTTATTTCACTGATTTTTAAAAGTCTGGCATTTAAACTGGTAATACGTTACTCTGGGCTCCAAGAGATGCTGAAAGGAAAGTTCTTTAACATGAGACAGGTCCAATGACAGCTTCAAAAAAGTCAAGAATTTGCTTTGCAGCCAAAGCAGAGGCCTGCTATACCTATAGAGTAGAAGTAAACGAAGCAAGATGCTTAGTATTTCCTTGCCTTAAAGGTGAGTACACTAAAATATGGTTATTGGTAACAGTGTGTAAGTATTTTCTATCACTGTAACATTACTAGTAGTATTTTATAACACGGCCATGCATAAGCACATGAATAACATATAAGTGTAAATAGACAGACGCTTGCAGTATACTTGCCCAAACAGTGGAAAACACGTGCAAATAGTAAAATCTGCAACATAAGAGCAAAGGACATAGAGTAGGCAGGAAAGATGTCAGGTGAAACCAAAACAAACCTGCAGAACAGAGAGGAGATATTTATTTTGCAGAATTATTCTGGTTCCATCAGGCACAAGAAAGATGCCTAGGAAACTCCCCAAAACAGTATGAACTGTGTCAAAGGCAGACGAGATCACCTCTTTTTCTTCCACAGAGGTAATAAGGTGTGTAAAACACTACCACTAAGCAAAGAAAGATGGTAATTTATGATAATCAGAAAATGCTCACTTTGATTCCAACTTCTCTTGCCAAAGAGCTCTCCAGCACTTTACCTTGACCTCAATACCTGAGACCATCAAGAACTGTAGCCATGAGTGCTATGGGCACCAGCTCCACGGCATTGTATACTCCTTGGTTTACTCCCATTTACAGCTGTGATTGTTAAGAACCGTTTGGAAAATGTACTTATAATGACTGATGGTAATTAAGAACTAATGACTGGAAATCTGTATTGTTTATGTGTATCAGTTTAATAAAGTGGTTTGATTCATCAGTCTTTCAAACACTCCTTCACGGAGATCTCCAATTCTCTGATATATGTAAACACACAAATATTTTGTTGCAAGACTCTGATTGCTTCTTTTATCAAAGAAAATCAAGTTTCTTTGCAGAGCATCCTGTCAAGAATGTTTTAAGTCCCCTCCCCTTACACTTTTGAGAAAGTTCAGAAATATTTGTCTTGTCACTTGACAATCTGTCCCCAGGTTAAAGCGACCTTTATCGTGCAATGCAATCCTATAAACACATCCTTCTGCTCACACAGGAAAGACACAACCGAGTGCCTTAGATTTTAGGGACAGGTCCAATTCTGCAAGTTACTCCACAGACAGCATGGAAGCTGCAATTATTTTAGTGTTTCGAAATGAAAGTGTTTACTATTTACATAAAGGTCATTAACATCTCTCATCTGAGATCTAAGCACCCTCTTTAAAGAGAGTCCTTTTATTAAAACAAGCCTGTACAGAAGCCAGGAGCAGGTAAGGTTTTACAGTTACGCAGCTCTCACCACCAGACAGGAGCTCCCTTCAGCAGACAGGGATGTCCCAGCACAGGGTCCCCTCGCAGGGAGGAGGCTGCAGTTCTCCACACCAGCTCTCCAGATCGGTTTTGAGGAAAGCTGCAGACAAGCCCAGAGAAGCTGTGGCTGCTCCTCCCTGGAAGTGTTCCAGGCCAGGCTGGATGAGGCTTTGAGCAACCTGGTCTAGTGGAAGGTGTCCCTGCTGATGGCAGGGGGGTTGGAACTGGATGATCTTTAAGGTCCCTTCCAACCCAAACCATTCCATGGTTCTATGATAAGCGGCGATTCCCTGTGGCTTCAATAGCAGGGGCCGGGCAGGGGAGACACCTGTGACATCTCCCCCATCCTCAGGGGAACCTCCGGCCAGCTGCCCACAGCAAAAACACCGAGCCCGGAGCAGCCCGGCTGCCGAAAGCGGGGAGCCAGGACCCCTCAGCTGCCGGCTGACTCACCCTCACGCTGTTTCAACACTGCGGGTCACTCCATTAGCAAGACACCCCCAC
>NW_010330893.1:0-4667 GCF_000700745.2 Antrostomus carolinensis
AGGGGACAAGCGGGGCTCGTCCTGACGCACTAAACACGGTACAAGAACCTGGAGGCAGCAAAGCTGTTCCCGGGTAGCGGGGCTGGAACGGGACCCGCGGAGCTCAAACATCGCAACCAGCAGCGATTTAGAAACTCGGGTTTGTCTTCTCCAGGCGAGGAACCGGGAGTGACTGACCGTGTGGAGAACGGCAGGAAAGAGTAACCCGAAGGGGCTCCAGGAAGGTCGGGAGGGGCCTTGGCCAAGGGCAGGGAGTGACAGAACAAGGGGTGATGGCTTGAAAGTGGCAGAGGGGAGATGGAGATGAGATGTGAGGAAGAAATTCTTTGGTGTGAGGGTGGTCAGACAGTGTCCCAGGTTGGCCAGAGAAGCTGTGGCTGCTCCTCCCTGGAAGTGTTGAAGGCCAGGTTGGATGAGGCTTTGAGCAACCTGGTCTAGTGGAAGGTGTCCCTGCTGCTGGCAGGGGGGTTGGGACTGGATGAGCTTTAAGGTCCCTTCCCACCCAAACCAGTCTGGGATTCTGTGAAGAAGAGCCCAGAGAATCTACAGGGCCAGTTTTGGGGCATAACTACTTTTAATTTCTAATGGCCTAAAAATCTGATTTTATATATTTTTTAAACTAACACCTGCCACACATAATTCCCTGACTTTAAACAAACTCTCTCTTGGCTTCCTGAGCTCATTATCCAGAGGACCACCCCAGCCTCGCCATCTAGAGCCCTCTGCAGAGCCAGGCTCATAAGCCAGACCTATTCTTAGATCCCCCTCCTGTGCCAGGCTTCATTTAGATCTGGAGCTACAACAGGATTCTCACTTAGCAGCAACCATACAAAATGTCTCTAATCTCTTCAAGTGATTAATTTTGAGCGTGACTTTCACAGCATAGAAGCAGCAACAGAGTCCTGCATTTGAAACGGAATATAGGAGAAGTTGTGACACTGAACAGGAGGGTGCCAACAGCAGCTTCCTTTTATTTCCCAGGCCGAAGCAGCTGGATTTGAGACCCAACCAGCTTGAGCACACCCCGGGCTTTCCTGATGAGTCTCAAAAAGGGAAATACCAAGTTCATATCCTTCAAAAGCAAGCTCAGCCCCTGAAAACCTGGGCCTAATGGCTTAGTCAGGTCTGAAGGTAAAGTGAATGTGATTCTGTTCCTGTGCCACCTCACGGACTGGAAAGATGAATTTAATAAATCCCTTCACTGGTGGAACATTGCCACCTCCAGGGTGGGAGATACATGACAGGCAAGCACAGTGTGAAAACCTGCAGCGCAAATGCAGCCCAAACCGTGACGAAGGATTGCCAGAATGACACCACACAGCACAAATCTAATGACAAGGCTTTAGAGTTGGATACAAACTCCAGGAGGGCAGCACTGGATTGACATCCTGTGTGTCTGCCTATGAAGAAAATGCAGCTGTCCTGTTTACCTTTGAGGGTGAACATAACAGATGGCATGAAGATTAACTACAGGCTGCCACGACTGTTGTCATCCTTGTGTATCAGTTCAGGCTTTTCCCTTGGTAAAATAAACCTGTTAAAGTTAAAAACTGAGCTAGAAAAGGTGCTGCGAGGGAGGGAAAAAGAAGTTGCATGGCCAAGGGCAGACTTAAAACAGCCTTCATCAGTAAAACCATCAGGTGCTCTCCAGCTTGAGTTTTAGGTTTGTAAACGTTTCCTCAGCAGGCAGGCAGAGAGGATCCAAAGCAAGCAAAGTCCACATCCAACTCATTAAAACAATTTAAACTGTTAAGAAAATCTCATGGTTTTATTGTGTAATGTAGCATTGAAACATCTGAACAAATCAATATCTGGGCTGTACAGGCTGCTGTTCTTTCACTTCTTTGGGTTATAAAGCATCTTGTCAGTACGTAAACAACAACCTTTTGCATTAGAAATTCTTTCCGAGGCATGCTGGTACAACACAAATTTCTCTTGTCAAATGCAGCTAAGTCTAACTTCCAAACATCATGCACAAGAAACTCATCTAGTGACCATGTAAACTCAGCAGAAGGGCAGGCCACAGGTCTTGCTTGCTCACGCTCTGCAGTGCTGCAGGTTTGTGTATGATATTTGGAATGTTCCGTGAGTGTGAATAATACCAGTAAGAGAAAAGGAGAAAAAAAAAAAAAAAAGGGAAAAAAAAAAAAAGCGGGGTGCCTCGGGGGTGCCAGCTCAGCCAAAGTTGTGCAGTGCTAGCCGGAACATGTCATTGGTGCAAACCCAGGCATCGTTGATGTTCTTTAATAGAAACATCTGGTGGAATCCCATGATAGGATCTTCATCAGCCTGTGGAAAGAGAGGAAAAAAAAACAGTTCAAAAAGCTCTTTTTTTGAGAAATGTAGTCCAAAACTCATGGCAAGATGACTTAAAAGCTAAAGTTAACAGTGATGTCACATGCTGTCAGATGCCTAGTACCTCAAGAGACACTAATACCACCAGAGGTTCTGCTCCAAGATGCTTTGCAGACAAACACCGAGGGCCCAATGACACAGAAATCCTGCAATGGCATCTGAAGCTGGGGGTTTCTGGAGGAGACTCACAGACATCTCATTCCAGCAGCTCCAGGACACTGATCAGAGCACGCCCACCTCAGCGCTGAATCGCCACTTTTCTTTGGGCCTTTCTCAGGAACCAAAGATAAAACAAGGTGTTTTAAAATTCAGTTTGTAGCTGCTGTACTCACTTTCAGAGAATCCCAGAACTGCCTGGATTGGAAAAGCCCTTGAAGACCACCGAGTCCAACCATGAACCCAACACTGACCAGTCCCCTATGACTAACCCATGTCCCTCAGCACTGTGTCTACACCACTCTTCAATCCCTCCAGGGATGGGGACTCCACCACTGCCCTGGGCAACCCCTTCCAATGCCTCAGAACCCTTTCAGCAAAGAAATTCTTCCTCACATCCCATCTCAACTGCCCTGGCCACAACTGGAGCCCATTTCCTCTTGTCCTGTCCCTTGGTCCTTGGCTGAACAGACCCATCCCCACCTCTCTCCACCCTTTGTACTCTGATGACTGATGACAGAAGGGAGTTTCTGTAGAAGTCAGTATCAACAATATTGCCTGAATGATCGAGGTTTTGGAAAGCTTTCCCAGAGCAGGTCCAGCTGGCTAGTGACATAGTACTCCCCACTTCTGCTGTCCAGGAACAGCTCAGAGGGAGTGAATACTTGCTGTATATACTGCCATGAGATGCTGTAAGAGCACAGGGATCAGTGCAGCAGTGCCTCTACTCCTTGGACAATTCATCTAGGTGGGTTATAGAGCCTGCACTATATTTACTATAATACTACAAAAGTAGAAAAATAGCATTAGAGGGAGACTAGTTCTCCCACTTAATGTTTATCAGTCTCCTCAGAGACATCATACAGGAATTAAAGCCTCAAAATAACATAAATGATTCCCAAATCAGCTGGAAATCCCACAACTGGATTTAATCTGAACAGCACACAGGACCTTGCTACAAAACAATCTTCTGCTACTGACCAGAGTGTATTCAATTCAGCATTTTTGGAGGATTTTAAGCTCTATTCTTTCAGCACACAACTGATGAGCTTCAGAAAATGCAGGAAAAAAAAAAAGGCACTGAAAAGCCACAGGCAGAGGAGCACATGAAACAGACTGTCAACATGCTGAATGTTTATTCTCAGTGCTCTGCTGCTGTCCACCAAGAACAGCAAGTGAAAAGGTTGAAGAGCAAAGCAGACTGAAAAAAAATCTTTAGTGTAAGTGATAAATTGAATGTGAAACAAGTCAGCTTTAAGGACATCAGTGACCACAAAACAGCAAGTCTGCCAGAGCACTGGTAGGATCAAGTGTGTGTGCAGCGTCCAAATCTAAAACCACTGCAGGGATTTCACACTGCCTGGGCGATAAAATGGTGCAGGTGAAGTGCAGCTTCAGTGTATGCTCATCCCCAGAGGAAACCCAAAAGGGGCCCTGGATGAACTATTGTCTCTTAGGAAAGTGATACTGAAATCATGATGGACAATCTTATTTTTTTAAACCAGCTGAGAGGTGCAAAGCCATGGAGGCAAGCAGGGTGTTAGCAGTTATTAGGAAAGGAGCAGCGAACCACAATCCATAAGTAAGCAACTGCATAGACGCACAGAGAGCACTCATATCAAATCCTGCATGCACTGCTTATCACTGAAAAAAATAAACTGATACAGTAAGGAAAGGCCAGAGAAGGACAAGAAAGATAATCCAGCTAGAGGACAGTTTCCTACTGAAGAAAATAAATTGAATAAGACTCTAGCTCGCAAAAAATGTGATCAGGGTGGGGAGAACAGGCAAAATACGAAATTACTATAAAACCATGAAGGACAAAAATTAATGAGGAAACTACTCTCCTGCAGCCAGAAAATAAGAAGGCAACAAGTCAGGCCAGGAGTGTGAGCACGTCCAAATGTTCAGCATATGAATGAAATAGAAATCCTGAAGCAAGAAGGCAAGTGCCAACAAAGTCACCGTTCACCAGGCTGATGAGCGGGGCAGGTTTTTGCCACGGCGATACACGCTGCCTCCTGCGTTTGGCAGAGGCACAGTGTGAACACAAACACTTCTGCCTGACGAGATCAGCGGTCCATCTAGCTCCTTGGCATGTGGTATGACAGCAGCTGTGCCCCACTTCCAGGTGGGGAAGACCCCCCCCCCCCCCC
>NW_010330893.1:5170-13509 GCF_000700745.2 Antrostomus carolinensis
GATCTGCCCAGAAAAGACACTTGCATACCCCCGCCGAGAGCTGGCCTGTGCACTGACACCCGCGGGCTTGTGCTTTACCAGCTTCTCCTGGGTATCCAATACAACACTTAGATCCTAGTGTAGTCTCACTACTGCTTGAGAGTTGGTAGGTTCCTGGACATGAAGAAATCCTTAAAAAAACTGAGTAGCACCAGAGACTTGTACATTAAAGTTTGACATATGACTTTGTAAAGCATCTTATTAATGCTGCCCCTTTTGACTAAGCTGGAATGAATTCATATTTGTGTCAGCTCCTTTCTAACGACCTAGATTAAACCAGCCAGGCAGAGTTGTTTCAGCTTGCATCACTTCTAACCAACACTATTAATAAGCATTTAGTACACTCTCAGCTGCCCTATGGTCTCCCCTTCTTAGGTCACTGGGGCATCTATTACAAGCTGCATAAGTAGTTTTCACACCAAATTTGAGCATGTCATTACTGACATGAGTACACTTTAAAAATACACCTCTGGGGAAAAAAAGATATCACCACCAGGCTAGTTTTAGTGTATGTTTCCTCAATTTCTGATAAGCCTAGCTGCACTGCAGCTCTCAGTGCTTTGGCTTGAGGAGAATTTCCTCCTTTCTTACACAATTCAGGACTGGATACATAAAAAAAAAAAGATTAAAAGAAAGGGGAATTCTTCCCTAAACACTTGCTGTGGTGCATGTGGCAAATTCCCACAAAGTCACACATTCTTGCTTGCTTTATTCCTTTCATGTTATGTCCTCCCAGCACAGAGGAGAAGTCTACTTTAAAAACAAGGAAAATCCTAGACTGTATTTAAGGTGAATGAAAGAATTTATAATCTGTTCCCAAAACTCTGAACATGTCCTATTAACATATAGCAAAGATGCACAGCTGAGCAACTGGAGATGCTTTAGAAGGCACAGGCTAATCCTATCCCATTTTCCTTTGGATTTTCATCATGGCTCAGGTAACCTCACTGAAACTCTTTACATTTACTTTCCACTCCAAATTCAGCTATGTCCAACTCAAAATCTGCATTCCAGATGTGAGCCCAGCAGTTCAAATTCTTTCATAACATCTTGAATTAAAAAAAAAAAGTCACAGAATTGCATTGGAAAGATTCTCTGGTTTCCAGTCCAGCCTCATGCTCAGCGGGAGCATGGACTGTACCTGCAGCACTGCACCAGTCACAGCTTATCTAGCAAAGTCTTCCAAGCCTCCAAGAACAGAAGGTGTCCAGACACCATTTCCCAAAATTTCAGCTGTCCAGTGAAAATCCTTCCCTTGTGTCCAATCTGAACCTCCCAAGTTATGGTTTGCAACCACTGTCTACCAGCACCAAGAAGAGCGTGCTCACAGGTTGTTGGAAGTACTCAACTGCTTTCATAGAATCACAGAATGTTGTGAGCTGGGAGGGACCCACCAGGATCATCCAGTCCAACTCCTGTCCCTGCACAGGACAATCCCAACATTCACACCATGTCCCTGAGGGCCTTGGCCAAATGCTGCTGGAATCTTGTCAGGCTTGGTGCCATGAGCACCTCCCTGGGGAGCCTGTTCCAGTGCTCCACCACCCTCTGCCTCAAGAACCTTTTCCTCATGGCCAACCTCACCCTCCCCTGCCACATCTTCCTGCCATTTCCTCTGCTCCTGGCATTCGTTGGTGGCCAGAGAGAAGAGATCAGCGCCTGCCCCTCCTCTGCCCCTTGGGAGGAAGTTCTAGACTGTGATGAGATCTCCTCTCAGTCTCCTCTTCTCCAGGCTGAACAAACCAAGTGACTTCAGCCTCTCCTCATACAGCTTCCCCTCTAAACCCTTCACCATTTTTTGTCCCATCTACCTTTCAGGCAGATTGCCCTCATCCACCTCCTCCCCAGGCTCCACAAGCTGTCAAACTCTGGCAATCTTGGCAGCTTTTTGACTCTCCCAGTTTTTCTACATCTCTTCTGATCTGGAGGCTCAAAACTGTAGAAAGTCCTAAGTTCAGAAAGCTGTGGGTCATGTCAAAGTATCAGATGCTACACTGCTTTGTACTCTGAGTTTAGTTGCAAAACTTAGTAGAAAAACACAACTTTTCTCCTCTTATCTGGTCAGAGACAGTTTTACTCTTTCACCAGCACCCCACAGCAACTGCTGGTTGAACTGCAGGCTTGCAGCTACCCTTGTAGGGCTAATTACTGAAGATAGCAGGTCCTTTCAGATGTTAAGCTTCATTTAGCAGGCATTAAGCAATGCAATGCTTTAGTGTTCAGCATGCATTACAAAAAAAATCCAAGGATTTTAATTGCAAATTAAAATTTCCCTTTCAAGGCTAGGAAACACCACATAAAAATTAGTTCTTCACAATTAATTCTGCAACAATCACTTCAAAATTCACACTCTTGTGGAGAGCCACAGATCTGCCACTGTGGCTCTGAAAACCCACAAACCACAGCCATGCTTCTCAAGGGACACAAGAGGGAGAAGAGAGCGCTCCTTACTCAACCAGGACAGCGAGGACTGCGTGGAAGAGAGGTAAGGCAGAGGGTTAAACGTTGTGGAGGGCTAGCCTGAAGACTTCGTTGGTGCACACCCAAGCACCGTGAAAACTTTTCAACAAAAAGGTTTGCTGGAAGCCTAGAACCTGGTCATCATCTGCCTGAGCGTGACAGGAGAAATATGTTACGAGGTGAAGCACAGTGAAAATACCGGGCGACGTTCTGGATGAACACTGGCAAAGTAGCAGCACAGCAAATGAAACTCGCTCCTACAGCCTTACACTGATGCTTCCTCTTCCTAGCTGAAGCAAGCAGACAATAAATAGCAATAGAAAACCCCAGAATAAGTGGAGGTATATTTATACCTCTACAAAAGGATTAAAACCCAACATTACTACCTATCCCAACATCCATTAAAGAGGATCTTTCTTGTTTACTTGTAAATATGCTTTTCAATTAAAGCAATTACCGTAGTGCTCCTGCCAGCAAGTTAGATCCTCCCTAGTGACGTTCACCCTACTGAGATGCTCTATTATTCTCCAACATCTTCTCCAAGCAGCTGTTGTGTCCAGTCCCCTTGGTGCAGATGATTATTCTGCTGCAAAAGATGCTGCCTTTGTTTTTTTGTTTTTTTAATTTTTCCAGTGTATATTGGTATTAGCACTCTGGGCTGCAGACTGGAGGAGCAGAGAGGCAGATACACACCCTGACCTTGTCACAGGGCAGTAGTGATTTTAACTGACCCCACTTAAATCCCCCACCAGCAGGGGAGGCCAAAGGCTTAAAACAACCCAAACCCATAGGTTTACTTAAGTCGGAACACTCTGATAAAGGAAACACAGAGTCTGACACTAGTAGTCCTTGGCCCCATTATTTCTTCAGAACTACTCTGGTGCAGTTAAGAGAGCTGGGACTTTGTGACAATTTGGTAGCAGTTTGCTTCACAGCACAGGCAGGCAGAGTAAAAGGTTTTTTCTCCTTTGGTTTGGTTTGGTTTTCCACCCTACAACCAAACAGGATAAAAATACAACGGTTTAGGGAAGAAATACAAGGTGTGCCCAGCTCACTTGCTTGGGACTAGCAATTCAAGCAACTAAGGTCTCAGAAAATCTGTTGAAATATCATGCCAAGAACAATGTTTTAGAAAGGACACGTTACAGGTATTTTAGCATTATTATCTTCTGGGATTCCTCTATTAAAAGCATTATGCATGCTTCTTCATTACAAAAAACGACACGAGTTTTGAAAAACCACAGAGGATTCAAAAGCACATGCATTAATTGTACTGGGCTTTGAAGAATCTGGTTCACAGTCCTACAAAAAGGATAACAGGAGAGCAAGCAGGAAGGCTTTTCCCTTCACAGCCTGCTACTGACAGTTTTGAAAGTGCCCACTCTGGTGCAGGTCCTTCTAGTTTAACTCCAGAGCAGAGGTGAGCTGTGCAGAGCGGCCGCACCACTGAGAAGGGAACCTTTCAATAAAACTGAGCATGCCTCTCCACGTTTGCGTGTGAAAGTGCACCCTGTTCAACCTGAGCGAGAGATGAGCCGCTTGTTAAAGGCACTAACTGCAGGCAGCTGTTCTCAGTTACTGTATTACATCGAGAACAGCGCTGAGACGCATTAAAATGGCTGTCAACATCCATGGATTAGCATGAGGAAAAGTTTTCTCTACATGTGACAGCCAGGTTCATGTACTGGCAGGTTCATGTCATGCTACAGACTGTTACCATTTCATTTGTCCACCTCTGTACGTATCATGCAAGGCAGAAGCAAGAAATCAAATTTCTAAGTTGACTTTGACTTTCTGGACACTTCCTCAGTGAGGAGCAGCATTGCCCAGGCATCAGAATGTGCTTTTTAAAGCTAAGACTGGAGAGGCATACATGTGAAGAGTGGAAAAATGTTGCCTCTCCTACTAAAAATTCACAAACAAGTTAGATTTGCTCATGACAATAGGCATACTTTAATCCAATATGGTCTTTCAAAGTACCTAGACACACTTTCACATGATCCCTGAATTATTCAGAGGATAAACCCAGCACAGTAGGAAATACCACTCCAAGCCATGGTATTTGTGAAAAGCTCCCGGACTGCATCTACAACCCTAATGACCTTTCTAAAGGATGAGAAAACCCAGGAGCTTTACAGAATCTTTAAGAACTTGGTATCTTGCCACAGGATTCAACACAATTTCTGTTGCAAGCTGTGAGGTGCTTAATGATTATGTAAGAACCTTAAAAACATGACTGTGCAAAACCAGGGGCAGACGTGAGGGGCCCAAGACGTTGAGTCAAAAAGCCTCGGTCGCATCATTGAGTTTAGAGCACACCCAAGAGTCAGACAGATGAGATCAGCACGTCTGACTTCACACCTGTCCTGCAATTCAGTGCTTTCCGTGGCCACGTGTGCCTCTTTCCTCAACAGAGTGTGAGCAGGTGGGATTGAGCAATGGGAAAGCTGGGATCCAACTGGCAGCCAGGAAGCAGGAGCAACTTTAATGAGAGCCAAAGCGATCTCTTGTTAGGCTCAGAAGTGGCTGCAGGACACTGGGAACTGCTCTTAACTGCCCAGCTCCACACGACCAAGGAGAACAGCTAAGCAAGCAGATTCAAACTTTCAGTCCTGTGTTTGCTTAGTTAATAGTACAGTCAGAGGAAGTTTGAATGTTTTGATACCAGAGATGCCGTTCAGAGTTAACAGGAAAATGAAACTTCAACAGCTATTTTAAAAGAAACTGGGTTCAAGTAACTCTAAAGACTGGATGGCTTTGGAGTCCTGACCTGACAGTACAGCTGGACCAAACCCTGACAAAACTAACTGAGAATTTTAACTATTGCTATGTGATTTCACGGTTTTAAAATAAATACTGCCCACTGGGAGCAAGTGCTGCTTACAGCTGACTTTACAGACAGGATATTTTTTTCCAGATTCCAGGACAATTTCCTTTATTAATAAGTAGTCTCATTAATTTACAAGCCTGTGGCCCTCGTATTTTAAGATGCAACATGTCCTCAAAAGAACAGGAGACTGGGTGAGTTTATGCAGCTCAGTAATATAACTTAAAACAGCAATGTAATCATACTACAGCCTGAAAAACAATCCGACTTCTTCACAAGAAGCAGCTGTTTCAACAGTAAGTGTCTGAGCTCAGAGGCAGTACTCCCACTGCTGACCCAGTTGTGATTACAGAGTTACTGGACTGCATTAACACCAGGACTGTATTCTTGTGTCCTGTGACAGCAAAGAAACAGCACGGTCTTACTGAAGGGCTGTCAGCTAACAAACACATGTCTGCTACATCACATCAAAGAGCACATTAAACTAGATGTGCTTATACTGTCCAGGAACACCGTAACGATGCTTTTAAATGCAGAGGACACTGAAACCTTGCTGCAGCAGGGCAAGGGAAATACTGATGCTCCTGGAGCCCATACAGGATGTGTATGCACAGTAAAATCCATGGTACTCTGCTTGGCAGGGAGGTAAGACTGTCAGATCACAGCTGGTTTATCTAGTACTGATATACAAAGGCTTAAATTTTAAGCCTTAAATTAAAGTTGACTTTTGAGTGAACTTCCCAACCCGTGCTATAGTAGCATGAAATGCAACTCATGATCCTTTCCCCAACCTGTATCACATCAGCATGAAATAAGACTGTGAGACTTTTCCTCCTACAGCCCAAAGCCAGGTGCAGAACACCAAAACAACAGTTTCTCAGGCATACCTCGGATCCTGGCCAAATCCAGGACGTGCCCATGTGAAGTGAAACTCACCCACCAGATGTTCCCAAGCCTTTCTGTCTGCATAATTTGCTTGTCAGATGGTATAAACGCAGGACCCTCTCACAGCAGAGATGGAGACCTCGCCTACGAGCAGATGCACTGTGCAAGACTTCCCAACTGCCAGGGAAAGGCTCTCCAAACCCTTCGCTGTGACAGGGGCTCCCCAGCTATGTACAGGATGCAGATGATCAGTATTTGGGCAATTGGTGATGGATCTTTCTTAATCACTATGCGTTCTCTTATGTAGCACTAGTTAGGTGCATTACCTTGTTTAACTCTGTACCTTGGTTATTCTTCTTTTTCCCCTGTTTTGAACTAGACTAAAATAAGTTTGTTTCTAGTGTTCAGTTGGTGTCTGTGTCCTTTTTGCCAGCCCCGTCAAAACAAGTCCTAGTTACCTGAAGGGATGAGCAGTTTCTTGAGAGTCTTGAACAACAGAGAAATAATGCAAGCTTACCAGTGCTCCTTGCCCACCCAAGAGAGCATGTTTTCAGAAATCAGATGATTTAGAATCGTACAAAAATCTAAGACATAAGTGTTGGTTAACCTGGAATGGAAAGAGTTTACCTTAAGCTGTCCCACTACCATACTGAGTATACAGCTGTCAGGTGTAGGCTGGTGGTCTTGTGCTGTGATGCTGTGTTGTATTTTTTGGAAAGGGAGGCTCTACAATGAAAAGAAAGTAAAATAAGGAAGCGTACAGTCACTGAATCATTTAACTTACAAAACAAGGATTGAGCAAATCCAACATTATAAAGTGTTAGACTGTTCTGGCAGTACTGCCTGGAGCGGTGTTGAAACTCAACACTACTCAGGCTGTTTTGATCATAACAATTTTGTTTTTCAAGCACTTAGACATGAAAGAATATGTCACCTGATACATTAAGCAGTACCTTTTTCTAGTATAATTACACTGCCCAGAGAGCTTCAGTTCATCTACAAGCTGGAAGTCCATATGATGAAGGCACAAAGCTTCTCTGCTCTGAACAGCGGTAAAAGATTGTATCATCTAATAGTTGAGGTTTACCAGACAACCCCAAATTTGCTTCTTTGTGGAAGTGGCTAGGGACACAAAGGAAAGGTGGTTGACCAACAACCAGTGTTCACAACTTGAAACCCACAAATCCACCTTCCCCCTTTTTTCTTTCTTTCCTTCTTATTAGCACCTGAGGGGAACCAAAACAGCAACAGGCACCATCTTTGCCATTTACCAGGCAGGAGCAGGGGGAAAGGAGGAGGAGGAGGAGATCAAAAGCACACATATTGAAAATAAAAAAATAATAATAAAAAAAAGCAGCTTTCCATGCTCGTGTACAAGTACATCTGGAGTTCAGTGTGCAACAAACACACCTTGAGAAACACCAGGCACTGGGGAGCGATTCCTCTCTTTCCACTTAGACCACGTTGACATTCCAGCCATGGATGACTCCAAGTGGAGAACATCAAGTATCCAGGGGATCTCAGAGCCCTGTCACACAAATGCAGTTTTGGCACTGTTCTATCAGAAGCTGCGTTAACGCCAGATGCTTTGGAAGTGGCAGTTCAGCATGGATGGAGCTCTGAGTGACCATACCCAGAGTCCATCCGCTTCACAGGATAGCGGCACGTGGTCATTTAAACCTCAGGTTGTACTCTGACACCTTTGCTTCAGTTCCCTGATTTGTTAAGAGGTTGAGGTAGACCCAAACACGTACCCTGACAAGTTCTGCATTTCACTCTAGTGGAAGGAGCCTGAAAGACTTCCTAGAAGGCCCAGGTACAAGAACAGGAGCCATGAATCCTACCACCAAGGATGTGAAGTACAGACTTGGCCCTGACAAGTATAAGGCTTCAGGAAGAATACCAGGAAGTTAAATCCTTGATAATGGAGAACACAGAAACCGTGGAAGGATCAGTACCTGGGGAAGCAAAGGAAGTGAACAGAGGGACACTAGTCAAGAACACTCTCATAAAGCCTGCAGTGTTTTATCTTGGCTGGGAGAACAATCCCAACCTACCACCAACTGCACAGTGAGCCACTGGTTTGTAATACAGAATGGACATCTGGGGGAAAGGAGGGAGGGAGGGA
>NW_010330894.1:0-7827 GCF_000700745.2 Antrostomus carolinensis
TATATACACAATTTCACTGCAAACACCCTTGTTATGTTCATTGAACCAAGCAAAAATCTTTGAAATGCTGAAAATAAAAACTTGTGTGATAAGAACGAAAACTACTCAGTTCTTTAAAATTTTTCTGTATGTGTGTATTCTACTCTTTGAATTAGTTAATCCTACTTCTGGATTTGAATAATTTGCTATTATATTAACTTAAAAAAAAATGGAAAAACAAAGTGGATTCCTTAATATATCAACATGGAAAGAGTTGTAACTTACATCCGTGTGGTGTTACAAGGGTTAGTTAATTTTTATTAATGTTAACCTGTAAATTCATATCTCCTTATCTAGAATTTAATTTTTTCATTATTAAATTCCTTGTGCAATAATTCATGTCAGTGCAAACAGATGTAAACTCTTTTCATGCTTATTCATTATCTCCACAAAAGGAGAGGGTGAAAGGCAGTGGAAAAATGAGATGTTCATACCTGCTTGTTCTGTAAAATATTACTTTTGTGGGGAAGATAAATAGGTGAAAGATTATTCATTATTCCTCCCATTAATTTAATTGAGTGTCATTTAGCAGGCAAAATCTTAAAACTATGTGTTGTTTTGGCTTTATTAATGCAATTCATGATTCCATTGTAGAACCCATTGTAAATTATAGTCTGTCAGAAAAAATAGAAAAGTTCAAGAGTGCTTAGGCAAATTCATCCAAGATGAGTTCACCCATGGCTATAAAATCATGATCTGAATGCATTTTCCATCTCAGAAATTGCTGTACAATCAATGCACACAGAGAGAATATACTGAAGATTAATCACTCCTTTATTGCCTTATTATTTATGCTTTTTACCATCTATTATTAATTCCAATGGACCCTTGGTCTCACTTTTTCTGACAGTTGTGTTCCTCACAAGAGAAGTACAAATTCATCTAGCCACATTGTTGTGATGAATTTATATTAATCCATAAATTCAAAATGAAGTTGTTGAAAAAGTGTGAGAGAAGATGACTACTAGCGGCTAATGTGTCACACAATCTATGTGACTTTAAATTCCAGTTCCCTAGATACCTTTTTTTTTTTTAAGTCTGTTGTTTATATTGGCCACATAGGTAGAATTAGTGGACATAGAGAAGAGTACAAAAGAAAATGGGAGTCAGTAAAACTTTTAACGCAAAGTAATTAAAAAAAAAAAAATCTATGTTTTGTGAGCTGCCAGCAAAGAAGTGGACTTGGAAGATCCAGCTGAGGTAGTCTGCTTCGAGTGCTAAATTTGCTAAAACAAAGTCCCTCACCAAAAATCTCTAGCTAAGTTCTCACAAGATGAGAGAAGTCAAGTGGACAAAGGATTGGATAAAGAAGAAACACTGGGTGAAAACTAATCAGTTTTCATGGGAGAGAAAGGTCACGGCAGAGTGCTGTCATGATCTATGTTAAAGGGTATGGCTGAGAAAGGAGAAAAAAACCCACTTGACAGTGAAACAGAGAAGGAAGAAACATTTCCTTTCCCTGTAAGAGCAGTGGTCCTTGAATAAATAGATAGTAGATTAAGAACATGCTGCTTCGTGTAACAAGTAGTTAAACTGTAGAAATCTCTGCTGTACTGAGCTATTAGCTGCTGTTGAGGAGAACACTACCAGTGGGCATTTCACCCTCTAGCAAGGCTCCTTTTAGGTAGAATGGAGAATAACGGTATATACACACACAGGGAGGGGAAAAATACTGATGACCTATTTTCCTCATTTTAAAAGGAGGAAGCATTCCTTAAAACTCCTTGCATTCAGAGGTTTACATCTTGCATCACAACCTTTCAAAGCATATACTATATGGATCAGATTTATCTATTCTTGGCACTGTAAGGATACCAGAATAGTTTATCTTTGGAAATGATCTTAAGGAACTTTCATAGGCCAAGCCTGCCTGATTCCATTTTGTTTCCATTCTTTTAGACTCTAAATTATGTTCTTTTAAGTCAATGTTTCCCTGTTATCTAGGTTCTCTAAGACTTGTATCTTCTAAAACTCTTCTTTTACAAAAGTATAATTTCTTTCGCTATGGATGCAAAGATTGTTTTTACGTCATCACATAAAATTTCCAGTCTCCTCTTCATTAAAAGCGAAGACCTGATTCCTTTTTGGGATAGATTTGCTTTTTTATGAGGACGCTTTCCAAGTGCATATGGTCACAAGTTTAGCAATAATGTACTAAGTCTTTCTGTTGTACCCAATTCTAACTCACCTGTGGGAAAATGCCAAGAGAGATGTCATACATGCAGATGTTGTATATAGTAATAAATAGGTTTTATGTTAAATTTCAGCTTCTGTCTGTTTTCAAGACCATATCATACTCCAGCTTCTCTGCATTAAGTTCACTGTGGTATGTTTATGTCAGCGTTCTTATTTATTTGCTGTTTCATATACTGTTTGCTATAAGGAATATAAAGGGAACAGTAGAATATACATTAAAAAAATTGTCAGTCTTTGCTAACTAATGGGCAACTGCTGTGTGCCTAAATTTTTAATAACTAACCTCTGCTCAAACAGAGGTTAGTTTTCAGAATATATATTCAATACAACGTTCAATTGTGTAGAACACTATGTAAGAAGGCCTCTTATATAAGACTCAATTGATTAAGATAGATTTCAGCTCCTTAGAGGCCATATTTGCCTAATTTTTTTTCCATTATGGAATATATTCTTTCTGTATTGAATATCACAAATTCATTTTAAACAAAGGAATTTGAGGCTATTACAAGGAAAGCCGTTCAGGTTTGTTATAAATACGTAGGTTAACTTAAATCAATTATTCAAATCCACCTCTGTTACAACTACTTCTTTATTTCCTGAAGTTATACAGTAACCTTAAAAATATAATTAAAATTTCTTTTCAAATAACTTACATTGCTCAAAACCCATATTTTCAATATGTTATAGCCTGCACTTCGGAAGAATCTGAGTTGTAAATGTCTTAGTAGTTGATTTTTAAAGATTCTTTATTTCATTGGACCAGTATTAAGCAGAAAAATTTATTGCTTGACATAGATTATTATAATTATGTTCACCTTTGGAATGTGTTAAATAATTGTTTACTGTCTCCTAATTCTAATTAATAGATTATATTAATTGCTTAAAAATATTTTGGTTTAATATGGCTAGCTGCTTACTACTGCATTCAAAACAAAACATTTGGGGTTTGGTTGGTTGTTTTTTAAACCTTGCCCTACTCACTTGAAGAGAAGGGAGACATGTTTCTCTTCTATAAGCTATATATAAAGCAAAAGTGTATCTAAAAAACACCATGGTCTTAAGTATAAAAAAAAATACATACTGAAATGAAATACATGGACCTGTTAGAACGAGTCCAGAGGAGGCCACGAAGATGATCCAAGGGCTGGAGCACCTCTCCTCTGAGAACAGACTGAGAGAGTTGGGGCTGTTCAGCCTGAAAAAGAGAAGGCTCCGGGGAGACCTTCTAGCAGCCTTCCAGTACCTGAAGGGGGCCTACAAGGAAGCTGGGGAGGGACTTTTTACAAGGGCAGGTAGTGATAGGACAAGGGGTAATGCCTTTAAACTGGAAGAGGGTAGGTTTAGATTAGATATTGGGAAGAAATTCTTCACTGTGAGTGTTTAAGGCCAGGTTGGATGAGGCTTTGAGTAACCCGGTCTAGTGGAAGGTGTCCCTGCCATGGCAAGGTGGTTGGAATTAGATGATCTTTAAGGTCTCTTCCAACACTAACCACTATGATTTAGATGAGCTCTTTCCCAGCCACAAATCATTCAAGTGAATTAGGCAAGTTCCCATATACTTCAGTGGCTGATGCTGTTTTACTGTGGTGGAAGGACAGTGCAGCCTTTTAATGCTACTGGAAGTGCACAGACTGTATCAGACCATCTATAACCAATCTAGTTCTCCCTCTTCCAACCTGTTTAACTATGTTCCTTTGCTGTGGATTCAAAATGAGAAGACTTAGCAGATGGCCTTGACCTGCATTTATCATACAATGCTTTGAAGTAAAACAGCCACTGAAAATTGGCAGTGGCTACTACTTTAAAATGTCTGGCTGTACCGTAAAACAGTAATTCATTGATTTCAGAAGAACAGTATAATGAAATGGAAAATATGAGGTTCAAGGAGAGTAAATTACAGGTGTAAATTGCTAATATAGCAGATATAATGCCATTAGGGTTTTAAACTTAGAGATAATTGTGTGTAAGAAAGTAATTTGTTCTCTACTGTAACCTACTACTTTAAAATGTCTGGCTGTACCGTAAAACAGTAATTCATTGATTTCAGAAGAACAGTATAATGAAATGGAAAATATGAGGTTCAAGGAGAGTAAATTACAGGTGTAAATTGCTAATATAGCAGATATAATGCCATTAGGGTTTTAAACTTAGAGATAATTGTGTGTAAGAAAGTAATTTGTTCTCTACTGTAACTTTTTACTTTAATGTCTTTACAGAATTGTCATAAACATGCAGGATGTGAATCAGGAAGGTAGAACTATTTGTACTTTGTTGATAAAATAAGCTCTTGATATAAAAACAGTGCAAGCTGTCAAGTGGCAAATACTGCCATTTGTCTCCTTAGCACCTGGTTAATGATCCATGACAAAAATATCAGAGCTGAGTGATAACTGTACAGTGATATAATCTGGCATCATGGCACGGACTTTACACCAAGGGCTTCAGTGATGCGTTTTAGCTACTTTGCTGTTGAAGACTAACGCTGAGATGGCTCTACTGTCCAAATAAATTAGTCTAGGTGATAGAAACAATTTGCAAAGATCTAAATGAATTGCTTAGCCTTTTATTTGGAAGATCTAATTGTGGGATTTTCAACATAAATAACATTCTGAAAGTTATGATTAGGATTGTGTTTGATTAAACCTTCCTATAAAGCAAGGGGCTGTGTGATTGATAGACTGGGGTTTCCTCCACACTATTTTGTCAAGCAATAAGAGATAACCAGGTAAGACTTAGCATGACTTCAAGATGCTTCTGATACTATGTTTGCTATCCTTCCTGTCTAAGTTCTTGTCACCTCTTAGAAGCTAATAAACATTATAAAACAGTTAATTTTAGAAGAGCAGACTCTGAAACACTAAAATTTTCTATCTTGATGAAGGGACTAACTTCTGTGAGGGTTTAGTATTGCACAGGTAAAGTGTTATGGTTCTAGATGTACTGTTCTTCAGACTAGATGTTTAATTAATACTGTGTAGACTATCAGGCACTTCCAAGGGATTTATTTGATAAACATGGTAGAGGATGCAAAAACCATATCTTACACTACCTAAAACTTTAAGTTAAAATTCAGCTAAAGTTCCCAACCTCATATATAAAAACTGTCACATTTTGATACATGACACACGTACTAGTGTCACTACTTGTTTGTGAATTTTTTCTGGTGCCCACCTGTTACTCTGTTTATGAGCTCTGCTTATTTTTCTTGATAGCATCTGCTTAAACTTGCAGTCACAATACAGGAGGAGTTTCTACTCTGACCAGCTTGCCCTTGGAATACTTCCTCTGCAAGTTAAGGAAATTGATATGCTTTTTCTAAAATTCTATCATTTATTTTCCTCCATGAGATGGTCATAATGATTCTTTTGTACCCTTAGCCAGGTTTATTGTTAGAAGTTGTAAATTCCCTGAAACCAGCAGAGTTGTACCTAGTTATATTAGGGAATAAAATAGAATATGTATGCACCAAATTAAAAAGCAGTAGATTTTTATCTTCCTCAACCTACTGACAAATCTGCTATGATATAATGAGAAACATATGTTGGCTTTGTCTGTTTGTTTGCTTGTGCTTTTTTTCCTGTTTTTTTGTTTGTTTGGTGTGGGGGTTTTTTTTTGGTTTTTTTTTTTTTTTTTGGTTGAAATTATCATAGTTGTCTCTTTAAAATCTTAAGCACCCTATTCCACTAGCTCAGGTATTCATCAAACCTTGCTAGGATCTGACATGGTTTACTAAGCCAGCAAAAAAAATTAGGGAATTTTCTTCTGAGTTAATGAGCTGAATCAGTTCAGTAGGAAAGCATCAGGGCCACGCAAATGTGGGGCAGAACTGCATGGCTGGGAGCAGATATGGTTAAAGTGGTCAGGGAGAGTAAAGTTTCACCATATGTATGTCAGGGAGCTGCCAGATCTGGTCAGTCTCATATAACTTGTCCCATACAGAATGGTCTGTCTGCATGGGTAATACAGAAGGGTGATCAGGATCTGATCATTTGGGTTACAGAGAAGAAAAGAGTGTATATATGTAATGGCCATTGGTTTTGTTCCATAGACCTGTGTGGAAAAAATAAATTGTGCTGTTTTATTTAGTCAAGGACAACAAACTCTGTGAAAATCGTCTAGGCAGTATTAAACTGTTCCTGGACAGTGAATATCTTTCTCCTTTTAACTAAGACATTGAGTTAATTACTGAGGTCCAAATCTAAGCTACCAACATGTCTGAGTATTATATACAGCATTTGCTAGTTGTTATGCTTTTATATGGTAAATCACCGGTGGATTGCAGTGTTAAGAATATCTAGGAAAATGACATCTAAAATGGATTCTTCTAATGCTTAGCGATTATGTGATCTACTGAAGGGCAAAAACAAAAAAGGAGTGAATTGATATAGAATTGCTATAGCATAGGACATCACTTCTTAGTCTTTAAAAAACTTGGGAATTAGTGGGAGAAAATTCTCTTGATATAAAGCAATCCATTTGAACAGAATTTATGAAAGTTTTGGATTAGAATTACTGTGAATTCTTACTTCTGCCTTTGGCAGTTTGTCATTTGGATTATTCAAGTTCATTTTTCCATTTGTGTATGTATAAGGTAGATTTTTCCTTGTTCCTGTGATTTTCTTTGCTTTTTTATTATTGTGTAATGTATGTGAAAACACAAGGAGTTACAAAAGATAAATTGCTTTCTTCCCACCTCATAAAAATGTGTGTATCCAGGCAATACACTGTAGTATCTAATATTTGGTTTGGGGCCAGAGACTGCAATTGGTAGTGGTAAGTGAGGCATCAGCAGACTGCAGTTTCCTGACTTGGATTCTGTGTTTGAATTTCTAAGCACAGATTAGGGGTTGCATGTACAGAACCATTTTCTTATTCAAGGTTGAACCATAAGCGAAAGTTCCTGAAACAGATAGAATCCTGTAATAACTCCTGGCACATAATTAAATTGCCAGTGTCAAACTGAAAAGGATACTTATTAATTATATAATAGTTATGGATGTTAAAATTCCTGCTTCCGTGTTTATAAATTAAATATTTTGCTGTTCTTAATCCATCCCATCAACCAGAAAAGCAACACTGCAGAAATTATGGTGCTCTGTTGGGATGCTGCCCTGATACTTATTCCCCTTGAATACCGTATGACTTTGGAATAGCTTCTAAAGGGTTCTGTTCCTGTTGATCAAATTATTTTTTGAAAAAAAGCCTCAGACCCCACCCAGACTTACATCTGTTTCTTTCTGTAAATTCAATACGTAAACAGTATTTACCAGCAGACTGTGAAGCAGGCCTTTGTAATGGTAATCTTGTGACAATCCAGAATCTCATCAGAGAGAGTACTTCAGAGTTGCATGTTCTTGAAGACAGTACTTGCAAGGGGCATATTTGAATATGCCAAGCAGACAAGCTTGACCCTTTCGGCCACAGTGATTACCTGTTTTCCTGAGATAGTGGTGACAAGTGATTGAACAACAGAGACCAGAACAGAGAATCTGTTCTGTTGCTAATGAGCATGCACGGCTATCAGGGAACCAAATAGCACACAACTGGATAGGTTAAAGACAATATTAATCTACTTGTGGTGAAAGGAAAGAG
>NW_010330894.1:7847-8147 GCF_000700745.2 Antrostomus carolinensis
TTGAAAGGGGTTTTTTTTTTTTTTTTTTCATTTAAATATTCTTGTCCTGTATGTCTTAACCACTTTTGCTCTTGAAACTTATGGAGTCCCAGAGTTATTAATTAATAACCTGTCTTCTACATATAACTCGATTGAGCTCCTGCAGTCCTAGTGTGTAGTCTTTCATTGTGTGGATCAAATGAATGTACCAGAGATACTACTGTTAAGTTAGTTCATAAATTATCAGCTTGGTTGAAAAACATTCATTACAATTAATGAGCATAGATTAAGCCACTTTGACCAACTTTGTTTAGACTACAG